>NW_027499055.1:0-102787 GCF_021521415.1 Bidens hawaiensis | reverse complement strand
TGGTCGTATGGTGGTATACCAAAGTATGACGGGTTGCAAACCCTAATAATATCTGCGAAGGTTAAAGGGTTGCAGACCCTAATAATATTTACGAAGATTAACGGGTTGCAGACCCTGATAATATCTGCGAAGGTTTAAACGGTTGTAGACCCTAATAATATATGCGAAGGTTACATAGTTTCAGACCCTAATAATATATTCGAAAGATAGAGGGTTGCAGACGCCAATAATATTTGTGAAGGTTTCAGGGAGAAATGTCCTTTAAAACATATAGATAGTTACGTATGTAATGTGCAGGTTAAAAGAATGAAAGTATGAAAGAAAGAATGAATGTATGTATGTATGTATGAAATACAGGTAAACAGCTTAAGTGTGTAGTATGTATCTTCATATACATATATATATATATATATATATATATATATATATATATATATATATATATATATATATATATATGTAAGTATGTGAATGTGATGTATGTTGCCTGATTAACTAGAACTCACTCAGCGTAGCTGGATTTTAGTATGCACGCAGGCAAATAGGTTAAAGCAGCTGGCTTGAGGAAGACACATGGCATGAACTGAAGAGGCTGGCATTTAAAGAAGAATTGTCATGATGTTTTAATACGATGTTTTATGTTATGTTTAAAGACAAGATTTGAATATTTGTATTGAATGGTTGAAGTTTTATATTCCGCGAAAAGTTTTATTTCACTCATATATTTAGAACTGTGTTTATGAATAATTCCAACGTTAAAGTAGGAAACCGGAACCGGGGCATTACAAGTTGGTATCAGAGCATAAGTTTGAGAGAAATAAGCATCCTACATGTTTAGATTTGAACAAAGAATGGGCTTAAGTAAGAAAGATAAGAAGATGCCAGTTCAAAAAAACCATGTGTCGCTCAAGAACGATAAAGTACATGATTAATCCATGTATAATGTAGGAATGTATAAGAAAGTAAGCTTAAGTGCTAGAGATAGGGTTATGTGATTATATGAAATGTTTTATTGTCTAACTGTTTAAAAGAAGTAGAACCTAGACAAGTGAACTCACAAAGGGAAGTGCATAGGGCACGGAAAGTAATGATCAGCTAATCACAGTTGTCCACTGATATTACCTGTTAACCTTACTATCTTTGTACTAAATAGTTCTCTAGATTGATGACGTTTGTGTTTTCTTATGGTATACGAATGGCTGGTGCAAAGAAAGCTATTGGCCAAGGAGGTCGTACGGGAGTTGTGGTAGGCCACGTGTTACCCCAATACCTTCTGAGGAACCGGTTACTAACACCCGAGATGAAAGGAGCGCAACTGAGCGTGAAGAAGGATATCAACTTGATCTTGATATTCAAGCCACCATTGCTCAAGTTGTAGCTGTTGCAGTGAAGAATCTCCAGCCTGAGAGGTCTGCTGGAAGTCACGTCTGGACCACTGAACGGACCGGAGGACACTCAAAGAAAGAATATGAGAATGATAAGGAAGACTTGAGTGAGGTTCACTCTGGAAGGTGGGTAAGAAAGAGATGGAGCATTGGGATGTACTACAGGACTTTCAAATCTTGTGACCCGCAAAAGCTGACCGGTACGGGTGACGCAATCACTAATCTTCAATAGATAACTGCGATGGACAAGGTTATCCGAATTAGTGAGTTTCATCCTAACCAAGTAGTGGGATTCGCTACACAATTTTTCGGAGACAAGGCTATGTTCTGGTAGGAGAGTGTAGAGCAGAGAAAGACTAAATTATCGATTAAACCATAAAGTGGGAGGATCTGAAGGAGACGGTTATGAAGAGATTTTGCGCTTATGTTGAAGTTGAGAGAGCTGAGATGAAGTTTCTGAATCTAGGAGTGGGGAAGATGATACACCGCGAGTACACCACTGAGTTCAACTGCATGTCCAGACTGGTGCCTGACATGGTAAATACTGCAGCCAAGCGGATCAAGTACTACATCGAAGGACTCCTACAGAACCAGCTACTTTTGACTCTGTTATCGAACTCGCAGAGATGGTTTATGATGACCTAGATGTGGACTACGTGGCAGTGGAAGAGAAAAAAGGGGTTGTTCCTGCTAAACGACCTGATACTTAGATGGAACCCCAAGGATAAGAAACAAAAGATGTGGGAGAAGAATTCATGCAAGACTTTTGGCAAGATGCACAGTGGTGAGTGCAAGTGGGGTACTGGTTCTGATGTTTGTCACAAGTGTGGAAAGACGCATGGTGGAGAGTGCAGGCTTGGGTCTAATTGATGTTATAAGTGTCGTAGGGTGGGGCACTATGCTCATGAGTGCAGTGAGAAACCAGCATGTGTTCAATGTGGTAACACGGGCCACATAGCTAAGGAATGTACTGAAGCTGGAGGAAGCAGAAAGAAAGGTGCTGAACCGTCTAGCCCAAAGACCAGAGCCTACATGCTGACCAGGAACAATCCAAGGAGATTCTAGATATCGTGACAGGTACGTTTTTAGCAAATGGTATTTATGCTTCTGTTTTATTTGATTCGAGCGCGAATAGAAGTTTTGTACCTACGACATTTAGTAAGTTAGCTAAATAGAATGTTGTCATGTTCCTGAAACCTTTACCATAGAAACCTCTAGTGAGACCTCCGTTAGGATAATGAGAATGGTTAAATATTGCAAGATATAGCTAGAGGGATGGGAGTTCTTTGTTACCCTATATGTGATGACCTTAGAAGGATTTCGATGTAGTGTTGGGCATGGACTTGCTGCTTGAGTTTGAGGCTCAAATAGTGTGTAAGAATAGTATGATAAGGTTAAAATATTTGGATGGTGGTACTGTGACGGTTTATGGTGATAAAGAAAGTTTCGGGCTTAATGCCATTTCGATGATAAAAGCCGAAGGTTTGTTAAAGTGAGGGTGCGGTGCCTACCTGGCGTATGTTGTCAAGGTTATGGCCGAGACTAAGAAACTAAAGATGTTCCTATAGTGTGTGACTATCCAGAGGTGTTCCCATAGGACCTTCTTGGATTGCCACCAGAATGAGAGGTAGAATTTCAGATAGACTTAGTACCAGGAGCACAGCCCGTCACGAAAGCACCTTACCGTCTAACGCCATTCAAGATGAAAGAATTGATGTCCCAACTGCAAGAACACCTCCATAAGGGCTTCATAAGGCCAAGTGTTTCCCCTTGGGTCACACCGGTGTTGTTTGTTAAGAAAACGATGGAAGTATGAGAATGTGTATAGACTATCGTGAATTGAATAAGCTTACGGTGAAAAACATATATATGTTGCCACAGATTGATGATTTGTTTGATCTATTACAAGGTGCTAGTTGGTTCTCACAAATAGACCTTAGATCAGGCTATAGAAGCTGAAGGGGCGGACTTCCCTAAGGCGGCGTTTCAGACTCGTTACGGACACTACGAGTTCCTCGTGATGTCATTTTGTCTAACGAATGCTCCGGCAGCATTCATGGACATGATGAATAGGGTATGTAGGTTGATTTTAGGCAAATCAGTTATCTTGTTCATTGAAGATATATTGATTTATTCGAAGAGCGAGTCTAATCATGCTGAGCATCTAAGAGAAGTAATGGAGATTTTGAAGAAAGAGAAACTGCATGCTAAGTTTTTGAAGTACGCATTCTGGTTGAGTGAGGTATAGTTTCTAGGTTACGTGATCAATCCTGAAGGAATTACTGTGGACCCAGCTAAGATTGAGGCGATAATGAATTAGAAGACTCCTCAAAACCCGACTGATCTACGAAGCTTCTTTGGGTTGATGGGCTATTATAGGAGATTCATTCAAGGCTTTTCCAAGATAGTTGCACCGTTGACCGGTATGACCCAAAAGTCTGCAGTATTCAATTGGGGTAAGTACCAGGAAGAACCTTTTGAGGAATAGAAGAAAACACTCACATAAGCTCCAATCCTTGCCCTACCCGATGGTGATTAGGATCTAGTTGTTTGTACCGATGCCTCGCATCGTGGGTAGGTTGCGTGTTAATGCAACGAGGAAATGTGATAGCTTATGCGTCCAAACAGTTGAAAGTTAACGAGAGTACCTACCCGGCGCATGACTTAGAGCTGGCAACATTAGTGCATGCCCTCAAGATCTGGAGACATTAGTTATATGTGGTACTAAGTGCACTATTTATTCAGATCATAAGAGTTTAAAGTACTTTTTAGCAGAAAGAGTTAAACATGAGGTAGAGAAGATGGTTAAAGTTGATAAAGGGCTATGATTGTGATATCAAGTGCCATTCTGGTAAGGCTAATGTGGTCGCTGACGCGCTAAGCCATAAGAATGAAGAAGTCACTACAACGGTAAAGTCTTATAAGTTTGTAGGTTCCCTGGATGGATCTGCACGGGATATCTCGATCTACACAGGTGCGGAATCCCTGCGTAGGTCGTTACGAGCGTAGAACACGAATCAAACAAACACACGATACGAATAAACGAACACACGTTATATTATAACCGAAACACGTGATATAATCACTGAATACAGACTCAATACTCTCTGGTTCTCACGTCTCTTGACTCACACACGTCTGTATACGATTTTCTTCAACCACTTAAACAAGCCGTATAAATACACGACAACTTCGCCTGATATGTTCAGGCGAAGTTGTTGCTAACTTCGCTTGACTAACAAGTTCGCCTGATAAGCGAACTTGTCAGTAACTTCGCTTAAACATAAACAAAACACAATTAACATTACAGACTGAATTACAGACACTAGACTATGAACTACTGACATTATGCACCAACAGACTCCCCCTTGGCAGTAGCTTCATATCTTTATCTTTAAGCACTTGTCTTGTAATCTTCATGCATGCACTCCCTCTCTTACACAGACCGTGACTACTCGCTGATATTTCCTCGCTTCGCCTTTCCAAGCAGGAATATAGAATATCTTCTTCTCGTTTAACACCTGCAGATCAGCTTTAGATAAATTAACAAGATGCATCGGATCATACACTCTTAGCACTTCTTGTTCGTCTTCGTCTTCCATCATGGCTTCAGCAGTCTGGCAATCCACATACCACCATTTCAGATCTTTCAGCACATCTTGGGGCATAGTCTTCATTGGAACCTCTTTCAAACACCGAATCGGCTTATATTTCATCACCATCCAAGGTTTGCCATCTGCTCTCATTCCTCTTTCAGTATCTTCAACTAATTTCCCTTTCTGTGGTTTTAACAACTCAAACTTTTTCTCTTTAATACTTTCTTTCCATACTATCTTCCCAATAACTCTGGCCATATTATCATCACTTCTATTAATCAACCCCAGTCTGGCCAAATCCTTTACCTCACACTCAGGTAAGGTATTTAGAGATCTCAACGTCCTCTTAAAGTATTGGATCCCATCATATCTTTTCACCACGAACACTTTTAGTTGTTCATCATATAACCAATAGATAATGCCTTTCTTTGACTCAGCGTACCCTTTAATATTATCACTTTTCTTGAACATTGTAGTTACCACTGGCTTCTTCGTTTTGATAAACCAATGAGCATAGCCTTCCTTCCATCTAGGCTGCTCCTCCCATTCTGTATCATCAACTACTGTATCTTCACATACATTCGACTTCTCAACGGTTGGAAGCTCGTGTTCAACATTCTCCTCCACAATTTCACCTTCTTCAACATCATCTTCTATCACTATCTGTGCACCAATCTTCTCAATTTCTTCTAATGGCAGCACATCATCATCACACACATCATCAACATCTAACATATCATCATCCAACTCCTTCAAGGCATCGATCACATCATCTCCCATCTCCTCGTCATCTACCATCACCACCTCATCACCACCAGAACCGCCAGCTGCACCTGCAGACTCCCCCTGAGCTGTGGTTGTCCCAAGAGCTTAAGTAGTTCTTGGCAACTCACCACCTGCACCTTTCGATGCATTGGGATCATCGTCTCTGTCATTCTTCTTCTTTGTCCTGAGCTCGTCGCCTTTACAGCTTGTCTCCCCCTGAGATGCCAAGAACTCCTTCATAGCATCTATAATTTTTCCATGTTCAACCAGGAGGGACGACTGTAGTTGATTTTCTGCTACTAGGCGTTGAATAGCCTGGGTCTGGATAAGATTCACCCTTGATTGTTCTGCCACGACCCGTTCAAGTGCAGCTATTCTTTCCGAGTCTGATAGGGTTGCATCGAAATCGAACCTCATGTGAGATATGGCTTGAGTATACTGAGGAGGGATTTCGAATGAAACCGGGACATCAGAAGTAGCTGTGGACGTAACAGCAGGTGGTATCGTGACCGACAACCCTACAGTGTGAACCACTGTCGACTCAATAACCTGTGCAACAACCTCCGACGGAGTAAGCGTTGGAGGCGGCAACAATACAATATCTGGAGTCGTCAGCTGGAGTGTGATGGATGGGAGGCCAACAGATGATGATGTAGCCACCACGGGAACGTCCGTGGCGCTTGGCCTTGTGACCTGTAATGGTGTAGGGACAATTGACATACCGGACAGTGCGGGCGGAGCGAAACGTATGACTCTAGAGCTCTCACCAGCTCCCCTACCTGCACCTGTCCTTAGAGGTGTTCAAAAAAACCGGTTACGGAACCGGTTTGGCCGGTTCAACCGGAAACCGGTTTTTTAAAAACCGGTTTTTTTAAAAACCGGTTTGACCGGTTTACGTAACCGGTTTACGTATCGGTTATACGTTTTGGAGCCAAAACCGGTTTTATAACCGGTTTTTTTTATAACCGGTTTTTTTTTAATAACCGGTGATTAAAAAACCGGTTAACCGGTTTTTAAAATAACCGGTTTATTACCGTTATAAAAAAAAACCGGTTAACCGGTTTTTTAATAACCGGTTAACCGGTTAAACCGGTTTTCGAACGTTACCAAACGGCTTTATAGCCGTTTTTTTTTTTTTTGACCGTTTTTTAGCCGTTTTTTTTTTGTTTTTTTACCATTTTACCCCCACAAACATCTATATATAGTTTAGGTTGGGTATTGGTTAGATCACACTTGATTATACAACTCCAAACGCTCTAAACGTTTATTTCATACGCGATTATACAACTCCAAACGCTCTTCTTTCGTAGTCGTTTATTTCATACTCGAGTATACCACTCTTAATTCGTAGTCGATTATCATGGCCTCCCAAAGTGCTGCTTCATCGGTCAACATGGGTGCCTCGAACACAGGAGAAACCGTCGTTCGGGTCATCCCCACGAAACGAAACCAAGATATTTGGCAACATTTCGACCTATGCGAAATGTCTAACGGAACCCAAAAAGCTAGATGCAAACATTGTTTGAAGTTTTATAACAAAGAAGCAAACTCCAGTTTAAGAGCTCATGTAGAAAAGCCCTCTTGCAAGGTCTTGAAGGACGAATCCGGAAGTAGTTCGCAGCCGGAGATGACGAATCAAGGAACGGTGTTTACGTACGACCTTGAAGCGGTACGTCAACAGTTTGGCAACTTTGTGATTCAACAATCACTTCCTTTCAACCACTTCGACAACCCTCAATTCACGGAGATGATGCAAAAGTATGTTCAACCACGCTACCAACACGTAAGTCGTTCGACCCTTAGAAGAGATTGTCTTAAAGCATGGAAAAACGCTAAATCCGAACTAATTTCATACTTTTCAAACTTACAAACTGGTGTGAACTTAACAACGGATGTGTGGTCGGTACCTAATGGTTCGCCCGACTCATACATTTGTGTGACGGCTCATTGGGTTGACCCCCGGTCGTGGCAAATGATGAAACGAACCGTTGCGTTTCAATTGTTTGATTACCCGCACACGGGTAGAAATATTTTTAAACTCTTGGATAAAGTCATTCGACAATACAAGATTGAAGATAAAATCTTTTCAATATCGTTTGATAACGCGTCCAACAATACGGCCGCGGTTGGCCATTTAAAATTAAAGTATAAACCTATCTGTGATGGAGCGTTTTTTCATAGCCGATGCATTGCACATATTATCAACTTGGCCGTGCAAGATGGGTTAAACGTGATCGAAACGCAAAGAAACAATTTTAAAAGAATGTTACGAGATGTTTTTAGCAACAATTCAACATTTTCAAGATACAAAAAATTTTGTGAAGAAGCTAACTGTCAATGGTTGGGGCCTAATTGGGATTGTCCAACAAGATGGAACTCGACTTGTGAAATGTTTGAGAAAGCCATCCAACAAAAACAATCGTTAATTGCGTTTCATCAAATTTTGTCAAATAGGGGTAAATGTGCACCGTACGATCCTAGAAACTGGTTATTGATTGAGATCGTTACGGAGGTTCTTCAAATTTTTAAATCTTGCACAACTAGTTTATCCGGGGTTTACTATCCAACAAGCCCCATTGCTTTACCAAAAATTGCTGTCATGTGCACAAAGTTGACTGAAATTCATTGTAGGGGTGCACCTTATTTTGATATGGGTGCAAAAATGAAAGAAAAATTTAGAAAATATTTTCAACAACTACCCGCTGTTTTGACCTGTGCGGCTGCGTTAAACCCTTGCATCAATGTTGGTGGTGTTGAAGCTTTAATAGAAAAAATTTGTGATGAGCTAGAGTTAAACGACGATCAAAACCCCCATTATAACCAAACTTTAAAGAATGCTTTCAACACCACCTTGGCAAACATGTATGATGTTTACCTTACAAAACACGGGTCGTCTTCCCAAATTCATGACTCGTTAAGAGCTGTTGCCCAATCCCAATCCCAAACCGACCTTGAAATGGGGATGTACTACATGATTTGGGAAGACGCCGGTAAACGTCAAAGGGTAAACACCCCAAGCAGTGAACTTGGAAGGTATGGTGGTACCAACTTTGTGAAACACATGACTCCGGATGAATTTAGAAGTCTTGATATGCTGGCTTGGTGGAGAGGTAAGGAGGATGAGTTTCCGATCCTCGCCGCCATGGCCAAAGATTTACTAACGGTCCAAGCTTCCACGGTAGCTTCGGAGTCTGCTTTTTCTGTTTCTGGCAGGGTTATATCGATTAGGAGGACTCGACTCACTCCACCAGCTGTAGAGATGTCGATTTGCTACAAGGATTACTTGGACTCTTTAGATAGGGCACAACATCAACGCTCACTCGAGGGGGAAATGGAGTATGAGGCGGCCTTGTATGAAGACGAGGTCAATCAAGGACACACTCAACCAATGACCGATGAAGAAGCCGCGTACGACGATTACCTAAGGAATAGCTCGGGATCGGGTAGCGAAGAAAATGAGTAACAAACATCAACTTGTTAATGTAATCGTGTCTAAGCATTCTTTAATGTTTGTATTTTTGAGTTACGAATATGCGATAACGATTTAATGTTTGTATTTTTAATGTAAAAGCTATAAATGAAAGTTATGTGTTTTTAATCTTCCAAGCAAAGAATGCTAACAACGAAACCCTAAACCCTAAACCCTAAAGCAAAAAAAAAAAAAAAAAAAAAAAAAAAAAAAAAAAAAACCGGTTAACCGGTTAGACCGGTTATTAAAAACCGGTTGTAAAAAAACCGGTTTAATAACCGGTTCTAACCGGTTTCTAAACCGGTCCAAACCGGTTTGGCCGGTTTGAGTTTTCATTGACAAAAACCGGTTAATAACCGGTCCGGTTATTAACCGAACCGGTTTTTTTCTGGATAAAAAAAACCGGTCCGGTTAATAACCGAACCGGTTTTTTCAAAAAAACCGATTTGTGCACCTCTACCTGTCCTGTCCCTTCTTGAACGTCTGATCAACTTATGAATGTCTTCTTCTTCTTCTGACTCACTGTCGTCATCTGTCCTCTTTCTCTTCCCATACGTCCTCTCTTGAGTCACCATCATACGTCTTGCCTCATCCATTACATCATCAAAATCTGAGTCATCCACCGTCGTAGCTGCTCTAGTAACATTTACTCCCGAACTCTGTGGAACCGAGACCTGTATATTTTCTTGAAGATCAACTCGGTCCATGTCAAAAAATCCTTGGCCGCCAAAAGCAGCGTCAAGGTCTACCTCTTCTTCAGCTGACACAACAGGCGCAGCAGGTACAGCTTGAGGTGCTCCCGCCTGTTGTGTTTGAGGATCTCTAAACTCGTCCCCATTAGCAGGAACATACTCCGGGTTGATTAAATACCCAAACAGTGGAGTATGCCTGGGACGCAGTTCAGGCTTGCTTCTAGCACTCGAAGTTCTACATTGAGCAAAGATACGCTTGTTCACACTCTCCACGTATCTGATAGGGCGACGTTGAGGAAACGTGGGAGCAACATGATTCAAGATCATTTGGAGAAATCTTGGATACATGATGAATCTCTCACGCCCCATCGCCCTTCGCTGTCGATCAATCTCATAGAAGACCATCTGACTCAAGCTGTAACGCTTGTTATAAGTCAGAGCAGTCATCGCCGACTGCAAGGTCGCGCCCATCCCGTCAGTGCCCGCCTTCCTCCCTGACATGCAGACAATCATTACGTGCATGAGGAAGCGCCACTGATCGAGCAAGAAACCTTTCCTTCTTTGTGTATCCCCCAAGGGACCAGAATATCCCATTCGTAGAAATGCTCCATCACGGAACGGAGCAACAAACTCTGTCGGGTCGTCCCTCGTCTCCTCTCCGAATTGCAAAGCCACCCGGGTTTGTTCAGACGAGAACTGAACATCCTGACCATTTACCGTTGCACGCATCACCGGGGGGTCGACGCGGCAGTCATATTCCACCGTCTGCCAGAAATCCTCAATGTTGGGCAAGGAAATCGGCAGAGTTGTCGTAATGGCGTGGAATATCCGCGAGCGTAGCAGGAATGTGATGATTTCACGGAAATCATCTACTCCACTCGCGTCTGGGTCAAGTGTGATATACATGTTATGACCCGGAAAGAATTGTCTCTCATTATCTCTTCCATCATCGCCACCAGCACCTCCAGCACCAGCAACAGCAGCCATATCTGCAACAAACGAACCAAGTTAGATAAACGTTAAGGCATAACACAAGTTCGCTTGTTACCATGAGCGAAGTTGTGATAAAATCTGTATAGGCGAAGTTAAAGGTGGGGCGAAGTTGGGAACAACTTCGCTTCATCTTTAAGTTCGTCTAATAACTAATAAGTAAAAAGGTCCAGGCGAAGTTAATGATAACTTCTCCTCACCACAACATCGCCTCAGGCGAAGTTAAACTTCAGGCGAAGTTACGGATAACTTCGCCCAAACTGTAAGTTCGCCTGAATCTGAATCGGCGACAGTAAGGCGATTCGAACGACGTGCAGTTGGCGATTTTGGAGATCGAGGACTCAAAAACGCAAGATTTTAAGAACCTCTGGACGATTAGTTTGTTCATGACCACGTAAAAACAATGTTTGAAATCGGTTTTAAGGTCCGACCGACCGAGGTCACGAGAGAGATCGAAAACGACCGTCGATAAACGAGAATGAACAGATAACACGAAGTACCGACACCACATACCGTGAATCGATAATCGAAACTGAGAAAGAAAAAAGAAGAAGGATTCGAAAATTTATCGATAAGTTCGCCGAGGATAAGTTCGCTGAAATCAGAAAATAATAAACTGTTTGACCTTAAAAATTCCTTTATATAGGAGCGGAGTTATACAGGCGAAGTTGTGGATAACTTCGCCTAGGGCGAAGTTATTCACAAGTTCGCCGATTTTACAAAATAAACCCCTATAGTTTGAACATTTTGCAATTAAGTTTTAAAAACTTCCCTTTAAGAATTAAATGACACGATCAAGTCCAAGTAACCAGTTATAAAATCATAAACTACCTAAGTACGAAAAACTTTTAAAAATTAAAGTACAAGGGATCAAATTTCAGTCTTGACATGGACTACTACGTTTTAGAAAAGATCCGAACAGAAATCATACTAATTACGTGACTGTCACATAGATCCGTGTTTAGCTGTATTATGACATAAAGAAACAGGTTGTAGGCAGGTAAATAACTTAAGATGGTTTTCATCGTTTCTGTGATACGAGTTAAGTTCAATTAAGCTCAAAAATTAAGTGGGCAACAACTCAGAGATTATGATGCCTCCTATCTATTCTCAAAGCGTATTTGGCTTTCCCCAAGTCACCCCGAATTGACTTCGACCCATAGTGTCTGATTAAGTTTGTAAGTAATCTTCATCTGCTTCCCGTTCTCTTTCTTACTCCATGATTGAGAAGTCTTGACATTGTCAGTTCTAGAATGTTTCAATAACTCATAAGGTTTTTTTTTTTTTTTTTTTTTTTTTTTTTTACGATAACCATTTACATAGACTTCAGAGTAGTAAACAACTGCAAGTCCCGAATCTGGATCACTGCAGTTTCTTCACACACTATCTTTACGGGAATCAGAACACTTACGGGCTCGTGTATGACTGGGTAATCGCTTTTCTGCCTATCATTCGGAAAGATATATATGAAGACATGCAAAACTCTTAAGGAGTTTCCACGTAAAATCGAGTAGATTTAGTTTGTATCACATCTACTTTTACGCACCATAAAAAGCTACCATGACATACAATGACTGTTCTAAAGCCTTTTAAGCCTAATAACTTCACTAGTTAAGTACACAGAATCAGTAAATCTATCATTTTCCAAGGTTGGATCAATTTTCTGTTAAAACATAGTAACAGAACTTCTTACGAAGTAGTAGACTTGAAAAATAATTTCATTTCCCTAAAAAAAATTTTTTGACTTCAATCGCCCCGATCAGTTCAAAGTCTTCATGTAAACGGTTATCCTGAGGATCCAATGGATCCGCTGGACCGACCACATACAAGTATGTGTCCTTCTAACTAAGTATGAACGACTAATTTTCAGCGAAAGAATAAAAACACATCATAAACCGCCCCGGTCACATTCAGTCATCTGGTTAATGGCAACCCTCAAACTCTACAAGTAGAAAATGAGGACCAAACATATCCGAGGATATGTCCTTCAAACTGAGGTAACCGACATAATTTTAAGCGATAGTGAAATTTTTTTTTTTTTTTTATATATGCACAAAAAGCATGGTTACTCGGGATTGATCATCCCATTCAACTCAACAAGGTTTTGAAATCTTGATTTGTCAAACGCTTTAGTATATAAATCAACGAAATTATCAAGCGTATCCACCTTTTCAAGCACAATCAGTTTCTTCTCAGCACAATCCCGTATAAAATGATGACGTGTGTCAATATGTTTAGTTTTACTGTGCTTTACGGGATTATTAGTTACTGAGATCGCAGCAGTGTTATCAATACAAATTGGAGTAAGTGAGAAATTCAGACCATAGTCGCGTAACTGTTGTTGAATCCACAGAACTGGGAGCAGCAGTTGGATGCTGCCATGTATTCTGCCTCACATGTTGAAATGGCGACTGATGTCTGCTTCTTGCATTGCCAGGACACTAATCTGCCTCCTAGAAACTGACATCCTCCAGTAGTTGACTTCCGACTCTGATTGCACCCTCCATAATCAGAATCTGTGTAAGCTACCAACTCCAAGTCTCCTCCCTTCGCGTACCACAACCCCAGCTTAGGTTTGCCTTTGAGATATCGCAAGATCCTCTTCACACCCTTCATGTGAGATTCCTTTGGGTTTGCCTAAAAACGAGCACAGAGACAAACTGCATACATAATATCAGGCCTAGAAGCAGTTAAGTACATTAAAGAACCTATAATAGCCCGATACTGAGTTGGGTCCACATCTGCGTCATTGTCTGTCTCAGCACCCAATTTATGGTTGACGCAGATTGGAGTAACGAATGGAGTGCTGTCCTCCATCTTGAAGCGTTTGAGCACATCATGGACATACTTGGTCTGATGAATGAACATCCCATCCTTCTTCTGATCAACCTGCAATCCTAAAAAGAAAGTTAGTTCACCCATAGCACTCATTTCAAACCTTTTTTTCATGACGGCCTCAAACTCCTGACACATGGAGACTTTTGATGCAGCAAAGATAATGTCATCCACGTAGACTTGCACCAGCAGGAAGTCGCTTCCTTCTCTCTTGAAGAACAACGTGCTATCTATCTTCCCTCTTTCAAACCCATTTTCAAGCAAGTAATCTGATAAAGTTGAGTACCAGGCACGAGGTGCCTGATGTAGTCCATACAACGCCTTGCTTAACTTGTACACGTGGTCTGGAAAGTCTGGGTCAGGAAAACCCGGAGGTTGCTCAACGTACACAACCTCATCAACTTTCCCATTTAGGAACGCACTTTTCACGTCTAACTGAAATACCTTCATCTTCTTATAAGTAGCAAATGCCAAAAACAATCTAATGGCTTCCAATCTTGCCACAGGAGCGAACACTTCATTATAATCAATCCCCTCTTGTTTATTAAAACCTTTAACGACTAGCCTCGCCTTGTTTCTTATAATAATCCCTTTCTCATCTCTCTTGCACTTAAAAACCCATTTTGTGCCTATCGCATGCACATTCTTTGGTTTTTCAACCAAAGTCCAAACTTACATTTTCTTGAATTGAGCCAGCTCTTCTTGCATGGCTTCGACCCACGAGCTGTCCTTTAGAGCCATTTGATAATTCTTTGGTTCAATCTGGCTGATAAAGCAGGTGTAAAAGCATTCGTTGATTATGCCTGTCTCCTTAATGCTTGTGTAAACACAGGTGTGCTCATTCAAGCTACGTCTTGTTTGTACACCGGAGGACACATCACCAATCACATTCTCCAAAGGGTGATCTTTATGAATTCTCGTGGTCGGAACCGAACCGACATGCAAATTGTCTTCCAAGTTAGAAGAGAGCTCGTCAATGGTTGTTCCTTGCTGAGAGTGAAACGGATTGAAAAATTCTTCTTCAGGAGAGGCAGCAGGGGTATCGATAGCATTTGATGAGGAAGGTTGACATTTATCAAACACCTGTCTTTGCACTAGATTTTCTTCCTCATCAAGGATCATCTTCGTAGCAACTCTTTCTTCTACTTCTGCACTATCCAAATAGGGTATGTTAAAAGACTTAAAAAGTCTATCATAGTCGAAAAACTCAGCAGGTCCGTTGCTTGGTTTTGGCGGTTTGTAACTTGTGATATCGGTGTTACACACCACCTCAACCTTGCCGGTCGATGTATTAAAGACACGTCTGTTGGGAGTCCCAACAACATAACCGACTAAGATTCCTTCATCGGCTACTTCACCAAATTTAGAATTTGTCTTTAAAATCGAACAAGGGGACCCGAATGGTTCAAGACCACTCAAGTTGGGCTTCCTCCCATGCATAAGCTCATAGCACGTTTTATTAAGTCTTTTAACAGTCAAGACTCTATTCAGGATATAACAGGCTGTAGCAACAGCTTCAGCCCAGAACACCACAGGAAGCTTCGAATCAGCCAGCATAGTTCTGGCTCCTTCAATTAACGTTCTATTCTTCCTCTCAGCCACTCCATTCTGTTGCGGAGTATACGGAGCGCTGTACTTATGCTCAATCCCTTTCTGAAGGCAGAAGATCTCCATTTCAAAATTCTTGAACTCCGTTCCATTGTCACTCCTGATGAACTTAACCCTTTTATCCATAACGTTCTCAACTTTGGTAATCAAATTCTTCACCATCTGAGCCGTTTCATCTTTTGATTTCAGGAAATAAACCCACGAATATCGTGAGTAATCATCAGTGATCACCAAGCAATAAGAAGTACCTCCTAGACTTTTTGCATTCACGGGACCGAAGAGATCCATGTGAAGCAATTCTAGAGTACTGACAATAGAATTGACCTTCTTGGTGTGATGGGATTTCTTGTGCTGCTTTCCCTTCTTGCACGCTAGACATTTGTCTTCAAAGTTGAAACTTTTCAAGGGAACGCCCAGCACAAGTCCATTCTTGACAATGTGGTTCATCTTCCGAAGATGAATGTGCCCCATTCTCCTATGCCACAATTCGGACTCCGATTCGCTCGCTTTTGTCATAAGGCATGATTCTTCCGTGGCCATTTCAGTCGACCTCATATCCATAATATACGTATTCCTCTCACGTGGAGCCTTCATCACAATCCACTCCTCTGGTATCTGAAAACCAGGATGCAACACAATCGCCTCATTCTTTGTAAAATGTACGGTGTACTCCTTATCACAGATCTGTGACACACTCAGCAGATTGTGCTTCAATTCTTCGACAAAGTTTACTTTCTCTAGAGTCATCTTTCCATTAGACACCGTTCCCATTCCTGTAATCTTGCCTCCACTTTCTCCAGCAAAGCTCACTCTCCCTCCTTAAACAAGTTTCAAATCGTGTAACAAGATTTTGTTACCCGTCATGTGCCGGGAACAGCCGCTATCCACAACCCAAAGATTATTGGCAGCCCTGTTCAACTGTTCCTGCACGATTAAAGCAAAAGATTAGTATCTAGGGACCCAAGACCAATTGGTCTTGGATCTATACATCCCGAACTTTGGCATTCCAAAGTTAGTCTCTGTATAATTCCTGTAAGTCCTATTAGTATACCTCCTTGTAGATTGATTGTGAGGCCTTCCAAACCTTTGTGAATTGAAAGAATTATAACTTACTGTTTGGTTATCAGCAGTGTGAAACTGAGATTGATTTCTTTGAAAACCTGAATTAGTCTGATTTCTGAATTTTGAATGGTTTTCACTTTTACCAGTATTATAATTACCATTAGGCTTAGTCTCAGTTTTGGTATGCCTCACACCTCTGAATCGCTGCTTCAGAGGGCAATCTGCAACTAGGTGCCCTAATTGATTACACCTAAAACAACACCTATGCTCAACTTTCTTTTCAACAGTTGTTTTGGATGTCGAGGCTGTACTACCGCCCGTTCGTCTCACATATGGTGGGACATATGGGTTTAGCGGAGAACTCTTTTTATCTTTCTCTCCACTATTTGGTAATACAACCTCCTCCTTTGTCTTACCCGACTCGAATGACTTATCCGAATCTGATGAGACCGGACTCGGAACAGAAATTTTAACACTTGACACAGGCGGACTTGTTTCGCCTCTACTAACATCTGGTTCTTTACTAGTTACCTTAATTGGAACTGTCTGAACAACCTCAAAGTCAACAGATTTCTGATTACTAGGATTAAAAGTGTAATTGTGATTATAAGGTGGTGGAACCTCATGATAACCAATTCCTCCCCTCTTAACTGAGGAACCTTGATCACTAACAAGGTGATCAAGAATAGCAGAGGAATTTCTGAACTGCTCAAGTTTTCTATTCAGTTCCACCACTTTCACCTGGTGATCAGCAATCTGTTTTTCTCTTTCAGCTATTAGTTTGGTTTTTTCTTCCAAAACTTCATAGCTTAGATCAATCACTTGAATTTTTTCAGCAAGTTTTGCTTTTAGACTTTTAATATCTTTTTCACAAGCTTTTATTTTAACTTTATAGCTATTTTCTCTTGCTTTTGTAAAATGATGATCTTCTTTTAGAGTTTTAAACTCAGCATCCAAACTAACATATTGATCAGTTATAGTTGCTAATTGCTCAGACAAATTTTCACATTTAGAACAAGTAGGTTTAGAACATACCTCGGAGAGATGGTCTTTAGCATCAGCCATGAAAGCTTTTTCTTCTCCAGTAGCTTTCTCACTTTCTTCATTTTCCACATTCGCCAAATTTGCCTGTTCAAAGATTTCTTCAGAATGCAGGTTCCAGTTATATTCACCACCTTCTCTGGAAATCATGGCACTATAATCTTTACTACCCCCATTATGCTGTGTAGACTTGCCTTGACCACGTTCTACATGCTCATTTCTGCACTCCTTAGCAAAGTGGCCGTTTTGCTGACAGTTGTAGCATCTTACCTTCGTCTTGTCAAACCCTGGCCTTCCACCGACAAACTTTCTTCCGGTCTTTTTCATAAACCGTTTCACTCTTCTCACGATCATAGCCATCTGCCATTGCAGATCCATTTCTTCCAGATCATCAGCATCAATCTGGTCATAGTCTTCATCCAACATAGCAGGATCAACAATCTTCCCCTGAATGTAGTTCTCATATGAAGCAATAAAAGAAGCATAGAGAGCAAACTGCTCTTCAGCAGATTTGACACTCATAGGCATCTTAGAGTAGTTGTTGCTAGGAATACTTGGAGAGCAACTCCTCTTGCTTGCTTGCGGTTTAGATGCACTAGATCCACCTGCTACAAAGCAAACATCACCATTCGTGTTGACTGACACATGCCCCTCATGTGATGAGTTGGTGCCCGACTCTCCCTTCGAATAGTAGGCAGCTGATTCAGTCTTCGAACATGAACTAGAGTTGACTTTAGCACCATACATACCTGGATCTTGAACCTGATCCGTAGGTGTCTCCTTTCTAACCATGTTAAGCTCAAAGGTTCGGAGCTTGTTAACTGCTGTCTCAAGGTCATAGTCAGCAAAGTCTTTATCTTCTCTCATCAACACAGTATACATCTCCCATTTTGGTGGGAGAGCATCAAGAAGCTTCTCAACAATCTCATCTTCTTTGTATGCAATTGAATAGTTGCTGAGTTCAGTCATCAGATGATAATATCTGGTGATGATATCATCAAGTGATTCGTTTTTCAGATACTTGAAGACCGAGAATTGAGTTTTGAGCAATTTGATCTTCGAAGCACGGATTCCCACATTTCCTTCAAACCGGTTCTCAAGAGCTTCCCAAAGCTCTCTTGCTGTCTTGTACTTTCTAAAAGTATGAAGGATCTCTTGTGGAATAGCCATAGTGATAGCAGCATGAGCCTTGCTCTCGGCCTCATACATCTTTTTCTCTTCTTCTTCCATTTTGCTGTACTTTTTGATCTGATCACGACCTTCGTACTCCATAGTTGGTGGAATATAACCATCCTGGATGCATACCCACATTTTCGCATCCTGGTACTTGACATATTGTTCGAACCGATCCTTCCAAGCAACGAAGTCGGTTCCTTTAAGCAACTTTGGGGCCTTAGTAGCTGACCCTGCTTCTACTTCCATCTTAACTAACTCTGAGATGTTAATTGACGACATCTTTCTCAAAAACTAAGAAACCCGAAAAAAAAAAATTTCTTCTGAAAAGTCCTGTAGGCGAAGTTACAGATAACTTCGCTTAAGTCTTAACTTCGCTGAAGAACTTCGCTGATTCTTAACTTCGCTTGAGGTAAGCGAACTTAGGAGGTAGGCGGAGTTGTAGAGAACTTCGCTTGAGTTAGGCGAACTTGAGAAGGTAGGCAAAGTTGTGGATAACTTCGCTTAACCTTATATCTTCGCCGAAACCCTACGAACAGTGACGGCAACTTCGCCTGATGAACACGAAGTTTCTGCAGATCTGATTTCTGGGTTTTTCGAGGTTTTTGACGGTATAAAGGGTTGAATACGATGGTAGGAGGTAAGAATGACACAAAAACACAGAAAACACGTCCCGCGAATAGTCGAAACGGGACGATTTCTACACCCGCGTGAATATCCCGAACCACACAATTGAGCAATTGCTCTGATACCAATTGTAGGTTCCCTGGATGGATCTGCACGGGATATCTCGATCTACACAGGTGCAGAATCCCTGCGTAGGTCGTTACGAGCGTAGAACACGAATCAAACAAACACACGATACGAATAAACGAACACACGTTATATTATAACCGAAACACGTGATATAATCACTGAATACAGACTCAATACTCTCTGGTTCTCACGTCTCTCGACTCACACACGTCTGTATATGATTTTCTTCAACCACTTAAACAAGCCGTATAAATACACGACAACTTCGCCTGATATGTTCAGGCGAAGTTGTTGCTAACTTCGCTTGACTAACAAGTTCGCCTGATAAGCGAACTTGTCAGTAACTTCGCTTAAACATAAACAAAACACAATTAACATTACAGACTGGATTACAGACACTAGACTATGAACTACTGACATTATGCACCAACAAAGTTAACCATTAACTATGATCTCTTCGGAGAGAAAATCAAGGCCTAGTCAGAGGTGCTAATAGATGAAAAATTAATGAAGAAAGAAAGAATCTTCGGGCAACAAGACGAGCTGGTGGATAACACTCATGATGTGAAGACCAGATTTGACCGTATGTGGATTCCACGTCATGTAGATCTTAGAGGTCAAATCTTAGATGAAGCTCTCAAGTCGAGATACTCCAGCAAGACGTTTTATGTCCACTCATGGGTACATCGATATGATAAAATTTAATAAAGTTACGTTGCATAATATCATTTACCTTAAGTTCAATCTAAAATACGTTACATTAAATCATTAATTGTTTGAGCCTATTATTCCGAACTGACCATCCGACTCATTCCGTTTTTTGTATGCAGGTTCACAGGTTACTTTGAGCAGGAATAAGAGAGAAGAATAAAACATCAGGAACTTAAATAATAAATAATATATATATATATATATATATATATATATATATAGTTTTTATTGTGCCATTATATAAATTAACCTTAAGTTGCTTTTTCTAATGTATTATACGTTTGACTAGTAAATAAATAAAACTATGTTTTTTTGTTCAGAAACCATGTTTAGTGGATGTGTTACATAAACTAACAAATTCCATAAGTATAGACTTTCAGTGATCCCTAGTTCAACACTTTTAATAAGTGATCGTTAGTTCAACACTTTTTAAGCGATTCACATTTTTAAGCTATCTAAGGTTCAAGTGTGCTTTTAAAGCAAGTTCACTACTTTAGTTCATATCATGGCCCGATATATTTGTTCTTCAATAGGATATGGACCAAAAATGTAAGTAGTTCACTAAGAGCATATATCTATACCAGGTACATACGTTATTATGTTCTTCAATGGATATGGACCAAAAATGTAAGTTTAAGCTATCTATCGGATTCGTGCTCTAGACGACGTAATAATAAAGAATCGGATCCGACGGATGAGCTCTTGCTTCGGTCGGATCCGACTGTTTATGTTTAATTTTTTTAGTCAAACCCCATATTTACAATTCATGGGCTTTTTATTTTGAGTTCAAGAGCGAAATTAGACACTGTGGTTGTGTTCTACTCGAAAAACTAAGCGATTTACACTTTGAATTTGTTTGATTTTGTGGAGAAATAAGAAATATGGAGATGAAGGTTGGTTATGGAGGTTTAGGGTTTGAGAGATGGAAGAATTCCATCAGGTCCATTAAAAAATATGTTGGGTCCGACAATTATTTAACGAATTCCATCGGATCCATTAATATGTTGTCACGTGGCGCGATTTTAGAGGTCCACGTATTCCAGCGAACGGTGTGGAAATTCCATTGGATTCGACGTAAAAAAAATGACCAGTTTGATTTTTTTTTTCTAAACCATATCTATAATTAGAAAGTTGTTATGATATTAGCCCAAATTATAACAAGATTATTAAAGTAATATGTGAACTTGAAGATAACATAGAAATAAGAGAATAGGAAAATAGACAAATCAATAACTTTGTCGATGTACATCTTATGTTACATGAGGTAAATATATGTACTATGGGAATTACTATTTAGGAGATATACACAAATAATTGGTGTTGAAAAAAACAATCCCCACAGATATGCAATAATCATCAAAAGCATGCGATGTAAATTCTCCCACATTATCAAGTCTTACTCTTTTAATGGTATAATCAGGAAATTGTGCACGTAATTTGATAATTTGAGCAAGAAATTTCGCAAAAGCGACATTACGAGACGATAATAAAGAGACATAAGACCATCTGCTAGATGCGTCTATTAAGACCATAAAGTATCTAAATGGTCCACATGGTGGATGAATTGGTCCACATATGTCACCTTGAATTCTTTCAAGAAACATTGGTGATTCTTTATCAACTTTTAATGGCGAAGGCCTTGTAATTAATTTGTCAAGAGAACAAGATGTAAATTGAGACATTTTATCAATTTTGTGGATCTTTTGATATTTCAATGGATGCCCAAGTGTATTTTCAATTATCATTTTCATCATTTTGGATCTTGGATAGCCTAATCTGTCATGCCATAAGTTTATGATACCATAATCAAAACAATTTTCTTTGACTGTCATATGTGCTTGAGGCACATTTATATATGTATAATGTAAACCAGAATGGAGGATTGGCAGTTTTTTAATATCTAATCTTTGCTAATGATATGTAAATATTTTTCATTACTAACAGTCCTTGACTGGGTATCATATCCATTATGATATATGTTTTTGAAACTCAACAAATTTCTTGTTGATTTTGGGGAAAATAAAGCATTTTCTATTTTGAGCTTTGTACCATTTGGTAATGCTAAATTAGCTTTTCCCACTCCTTCTATCAAGTTTGGGGGACCTGATATTGTATTAATCATCCCTTTTGTTGGTTTCAATTCATAAAAATATTTTTTAGATCTAAGTATAGTATGCGTGGCTCCACTATCCGCTATACATATATCTTCTTCATTTGTTTGATCTTTTGCTCCAGTGATTTTTATTTTAAATTTTGAAAATATTAAGAAAAATAATAAGTGTATAACAAAGACATTATGATATTTAATAAGAACTTTATTTAATTGAAAGACAAGTAATACATGAAGGAAAACACAAAATTAAAGATAATAAGAAACACACTTAATTATTGCATATAGTTATTGTCGTCAAGCAACATTTGTTGCAGAGTTCCACATCAAAGTCTGCAATGTTCAGCTCAGTATTGAGATCATCAAAGTTATCCACATGGTTCACTTCTTTCTCTTTTCCTTTGAGAGAGGTTTGGTATAGTTCACATAGATGTGGAGCTGTGCGACAAGCCTTTGACCAGTGGTTTGTACTTCCACATCTAAAACAGGAAGTGTCATTGTTATCGGAACAACCACCTGCATTCCATTTATTGTGTTGGTTGGAATTGTTATTTTGTGGAGCGTGGTAATTGGTGGTTCTTTGATTTCGACCACGACCAGGTCCACGAACATGAAAATTACCTCGGTAGTTGTTATTACCTTTGAATGGACGGTTTCGACCATTAGAATAACTTTTATCAAAATGGCCACGAACACGACCTCGTACCCACTTTTTTTCTTTAGTATCATTATTAGTATAAATATTTGCTTCTGGGATTGTTAGTGATCCGGTGGGACGAAATTGGTGATTTTTCATTAAAAGCTCGTTATTCTTTTCTACTACGGGGAGAAATGAATTTATATCATAATATCTTTTAAATTTTAGCAACCTATATTGGTGTTGCAAATTCATATTTTATTCATGAAATGTGGGGAAAGTTTTCTCCAACATGTCTTCCTCAATAACAGTTTTCCCACAAAATCGGAGCGTTGAACATATTCTGAACAAAGCAGAGGTGCACTCTTATTTACTTTTTTGAAATCTTAGAACCTTAGACTGTTCCATTCATCTCTAACGGTGGGAAGTAGAACTTCCCTTTGATGATCAAATCTGCTTTTTAAATCTTCCCACAAAACGTATGGATCCTCACAATTTGAATACTCAAATTGTAGCATCTCGTCAATGTGTTTGTAGAGGAAGACATCAGCTTTTTCCTTGTCTTGTTCCTCAATATTATTTCCCTCCGTTATTGTATTCGAGACATCCATTGATTTCAGATGACGTTTAACATGTGCCGTCCATGACATATAATTATCTCCGGTGATACTAAGAGCTAGAAATTCAAGTTTTGCGATGTTTGCCATTTTATTGCTAAACACAAATAAGATAAATATTAGGATTACAAATTTATTAAAATTGAAAGAAAATACGAATGTAGAGCTATAAATAGATAAAGGAAAAAAAGATTAGACTCCTTAGGTGGGAGATTACAAATTAAGAACAGTAAGATTATCAGCATTATTGTAGTTAACATCAAAACTGGGTGAATCATCTTTCAAAATATTATCTTTAGTATTCCCGAGAAGTAATTTTTTGTATTTGTGAAAGAATTGAGATTGATAATTGGTTATTTATAGTTGAAAATTTATAACCGTTCTATAACGGCTATATGACCGTTTCATCAACGATTATATATATATATATAGAGAGAGAGAGAGAGAGAGAAGATGGAATATGAAAATGCCTTATCGTACAAAACGTACGCGGCATCTGGGAGCGTCGATCCACACCTTTGGTTCAGTTGCGATCAGTTGAGAAGATTCTGTATATTTTAAGCGAGAAGGGTACGATTGTCTTTTTGATTAGTAATCTAAATTTGGTAAATTGCATATAAACGGTTATGATCCAGATATTTAGGTTAATCAATTTCTTATATGCGAACCAATTTTTGTACCAAAATCAATCAATTGAGTATACGAACCAGTTTTCAACCGATTTTGATTTAGGGTTTTGAAATGGAAGACAATCGTGAATGTAAGTTTTTGCTCTGTTTGAACTAATCGACATTACTATGTTTGTAATCGGACAGTGATTTGCATGTTAGTGTTCTATGAGAATCACTATAATTTATTAGTTTAGTTTGCGAGCGTGTTACAAGCTTGTGCATATTAGTAGTGTTTAACAGGATTGATTTTTGGTGTTTATAGTATGAGCGTATCATGAGCGTGTTAACATGATTGATTTTAATGTTGTAGAATATGAGCGTTTTACGAGCGTAACATGCTAGTGTTGAGGTTGATATTCATTTTATTCATGGTTTCTGTATGAGCGTTTAATGAGCGTGTAGTATACTTATATATGTTTTTTTTCTGCAGATGATTCAAGTATTTTGGTTGAAGATCAAGGGTATGATATTATTCCTGAAGTTGCTTCTTCTTACAAACCTGTTAAAGGAATGATGTTTTCGTCAACTGATCAAGCATTTGATTTTTATAGTAAATATGCTAAGAAGGCTGGATATGAGGTTCGCAAAGGTGGATCGTACATGCATGATGGTGTACTGAAGACCAAGTATTTTACATGTTGTAAAGAAGGTCACAAGCCAGCCAAAATGTATGATTCAAAGGGTGATTGTAATGAATTAAACAAGCCATATTATAAAAGGAGGAAGAGGCCGACAATTAGATCTGGTTGTAGAGCACATATACAGTTAATTTCTGTTGATGGTATAATTTTTGACGTACATTATTTTGTTGAAGGCCATAATCATAGTATGGTAGCAGATTCTGATGTTCGTTCTGGAGGAAGTTAACACATGTCCAAGAGGAAGCTATTTATGAGTTGTCTAATCTGAACCTGGGACCTGTTAAAGCGTTTAACCTTATCAGAACACAGTATGGTGGTTTTGAAAAAGCAGGTGCAACTAAAGATGACTGTAAGAATTTTAAACAATGTTTAAATTGTTATATTAGAGAGTATGATGCTGAGATGATTGTTCAGAGATTGTGTGTGAAGAAAACATTTTTATCTGATTATTCATTTGAATATGATGCCAATGATAATCGTGAGTTAATTCGTGTTTTTTTGGCCTGATGAGATTTCAAAGAGTAATTATCTTGCATTTGGGGATATTATATCTTTTGATGCTACATTTAAGACTAACAAGTAAGTTATTGATCCATACAGTTTCAATATAAAATTCAAGCGTATTAATTGTGTGTTTTGTATGTATGAATATGTTTTTTACGTACAGGTACAAGATGGTTTTTGTACCGTTCACGGCAATTGATAACCATTGTCATAGTGTGACTGTCGGTGTTGGGTTATTAGCTTCTAAAACAATTGAATCGTACACATGGTTATTGCAAATGTTACTTAAGTCATTTGGTAGTGCACCGAAGGTTGTTGTTACTGATCATGACCCGGCTATGAAGCAAGCTATTGCATCTGTGTTTCCAAATACAAGGCATAGGTTATGTATGTCACATATCATGAAGAAAGTTGCTGACAAGGTAAACTTAACTGTTTTGATTTAACTGCTTTAAGTAGTTTAAATAGTGAGCGTTTCATGGTAACATGATAGTATATTTTTGTCATGAGCGGTTCACAAGCGTTTAACATTTTTGTTTTAAGGTGGGAGTCGATTTATGTAACAACGAAGACTTTAAGCGTAGGATATGTAATATTGTGTCGACGGATTCAATTAGTCCTTTTGAATTTGAGGAGAAATGTCAGGCGATAATGGTAGAGTTTGAGCTTGACAAGAATAAATGGCTTGCTGATATGTATGAAATCAGCTTTGATTGGATACCTGCTTTTTATAGAGACGAAACTTTGTCTGGATTGATGCATACAACATCAAGATCAGAGAGCGAAAACCATTTTCGGTCAAGCTACAAATTCTCGGTTAACATTAGCTGAGTTTTTCAATCATTTTGATTTTTGTATGAAAATACAGAGATACAATGGCAAACAGTGTGATCATGATAGTAGGTACACGTATCTGCAGTAAGAAACCAAAAGTTATCTTGAAAGAGAGGTGTTTCACAATTTATTGCTTGTGAAGAAGAAGGAGGTTATTTTAGGTGTAAAATATGGGATTTTAATGCGTATGTTCCAGGATTTTTGGAGGTAATATTGAGCGTTTAGTAAGAGTTTTAGTTTAAATTTGTTTAATCTTAAATTAGTCAACAAGTGTTTACTAAGCGTTTAACATGAGCTTTTACATTTCTTTCTTTAGGTTGTGTTTAAGAAGGACGGTGAGTTTGGTGAAGAGTCTACTGTAACATCCTCCTGAAAAAGATTTGAACAATATGGTTTATTGGGTTGGCATATTTTCTACGTCATGAATATGTATCAATTCAAGAAATTCCCGAAAAGATATATAAATGATCGATGGAGGAAAGAGGTTGCGGTGAATATCAGAACAGTTCCAATGTCAGAGATTGGTAATGATCAGAACAGGAAAATCGAAGAGATTTCAAGAGAAATAATATATGCCGGTGAATACCTTATCAATGGTTAGGTTGCAAACATCGATGAATTGATTAAAGTTAGATATGAAATGAATTTGATATTTGAAAAGGCAGACTTAACTCGTTATGAAAGAGTACGTCCATCTAAAAGGGATAGATTTGCTGTTGTTTAAGGTTTTGAACAACCATCAGAAGTTACTATTCGTTGTACCTACTGGAAAAAGAAACAAGGGTTGTGGCTCACACAACATAATTGAATCAAAGAAAGAGATAGCCATTAGTCGATCTGGGAAGAGTTATAGGGAGTGTCATATTTGTCACCAACCTTGCCACAATAGTAGAACTTGCAACGCATTGTAGCAGCAACCACAACAATATCTGTGGTGATTGTTTTAGATAGAAAGAGTTAGCCATTGTTTTTAAGCGTGCGTATAGTATTTTATATAGAAAGAGTTAGCCATTGTTTTTTCTGGTTTTTTACTGTATTTTTGTTTAAAGATAGTGGGTTTTATAGTCACCTTTTTTACACAAGCATTTAGATAAAAAAATTTATTTATTTTTAAAAACACGCGGGTTACACCTGCAGCAGACCATCACACCATGGCAAGTTACAAGTTAAGATTAAAAAAAACTAACACCATCAGACCCCATCAGCCCCCATCCTCATCCTCCATCACTCCTTGTTCTTGATGATCTCACGCCCAACATCCTTGAACTCCATGTTGGTTGACACTATTAAAACTGTGTCAACCAAAGTATGATACAATGAGTCGTAGCATGAAGTATGTTGTTTTAGGAACTCAACAAGCTTTGCCTTGAACTCACTGTCTGGTAGCTGCATGAGTTCGTTATATGCATCAAGAGTTTTGGATTTCTCTTGAAGCATGTAGGCTTGCGATTGTTGAAGGGCTGTGAGAAACCTCTCACTATTTGGCTTCTCAAGATCCAACTTGGATTTCGCCATGTTTTTCATGCTTTTATCACTTGAAAACATTTTTGTGTGTTTTTTTAAGTGATTTGAGTGTTTTGTGTGATCTGATTTACAAGAACAGATGTGAAATATATAGACTTCAAGTTTAGTTATGGGTAGTTGAGATAGAGTTATTCAATGTCATTTAATTTGGATGTAGGCTATCATCATCACAGAAATGTCATTTATGATTTCTTAAGTTTTTTTAAGCGTAGTATATATACTTTTTAATTTTTGGTAGTTGACATGGTGTAATTTAATTTAATTGATTTGATGTAGGCTATCATTACAAACAATTTTCCGATTTTTGGCATGCGAGTAGTAATAAATGTAATTAAGTTATATACAAAACTAGATTAAAAACGAGCTGTCTAACAAGCGTATTGAGCGTTGTTCAAACGTTTTGTCTTTTCATTATGTTTTTTGTCCGTGAACCTGCAGTTCTTTTTGTTTTTTTGTCCTTTTTTTACTATTTGGTCCGTGATCTTTTCCTATATATATGTTATATTTTGTTACACTTATATCCACACATCTCAAAATTTGCTTTTTTTAGTTATAATGGATGCCTCATCATCATTATCAAAATCAACATCTTTCAAGGAAGCTTTGAATATGAAGATTGTGGAACAGGTCGCAGCAGACAAAGCTTGTCGTGAAAGGCTAACACATGAATTTGTGATGCTTAGAAATAGTTTGGATTACAGGGATGTTATTACGAATGTTCTTGCCAAAATGCCTGCTAGTACTATCCGAGATCTTGCGGTTTTGTTTATGGTTGATGTAGGGAAGAATGAGTTTGAACAGTTCAAAGAATTAGCAAAGGCAATTCTTGAACTAAACTGCTCAATGAAATTGAAGTTGGATTTTCTCATGTCACTATTAGAGTAGGGGTTAGTGGGTTGATGTGTTGAGAGTTTGATGAGCGTTTTTTATGTTTTTTTTTTTAATATTTTTTATTATATAGTGATGTGTGTGTTTTGGTAATAATAATATTCTAATGTTTTGTTAGACATCAATTTGTTGTTGATTTATACTAACATAAGGCCGTGGATTAAAATAGATAACAAAGTTTTGAAAGAAGTCAAATTAGTTGTTGCCTTCTTTGGAGTTCTTCAACCAACTTCGTATAGACAAATTAGTGTTGTTATTTTCAGAAAATGTATGCGCCTTCTCGATAAGACTATCTCTTTTCTGGTTTACATCTGACAAGAGGATTTTTCCCAAATACTTTGCCCTCAACTTTCTTAGCTGATTTACTTGTTTAGGACTTTCCTTGTAAAATCTGCATGTCCATGGTTTCTTCCCATCATATGTCTCCATGTGTCTCATAGCAAAAACCCCAAATCTACTCCATTTTCGGTTGTTCTCCATGGCATCCTTAATCTAGTGATTGCTGCCTTTTGGATTTGATCAGCAATGGGGTGATTGATTTTCTTAAGATACATTTAAAAGACGTTTCTCTAAAAAAAAGCACTTAAGTATATCACAAATTTATAATAGATATTTTAGAGTTTGTTTAGCGTTTACCAGGATTTGAGGAGTCTTGTTGTATCTTTCTTCAAAAAGTCTTGTGATTGCTTTTTCTTTGTCCTCTGGCCTTTTAAACTTTTTATCTGCTGGAATTTCATGATGTGCATTGTTGTCAAGCAACTCTATCACTCATGTTTGAAGATTGAAAACAACCACATAGAAGTGATTCTGTTGTAGAATTGGCATGATAAATATATCAACATGTTTCATTGATTTGACATCACACCTCATCATCTGTGTTTCAGTGTTGTCCGTAAACACTTTGAGTCATTGTTCGTTTGTGTGACCAAATGCCTGATCATAATGGTCACTTGCCTGCATAATAATTCAAATGTAGATGATTAAGCGTTTAATGAGCGTCTCATAACAGTTTAAAACACAATAGGTATATTAAATCATACCAGCACTGTGCTTGTAGCAAAGAACCCGAATGCTGATTCTGCAGATTTTTTTCTTTTCTTCATAATTCATCAGTTCACAGAATGCATCCATTGCATTTGTTGTTAAATACAAACCAGGACAAAAACTCTCAAAAATCACCTTAAATGAATCTGTGTAAGTAGACTTGAAAACCTCTTCCCATATGTCTTCAAGACAATAAAATATATACTCTGAAATTATTTTTTCATCCTCTGTCACACTTGTGTATATGTCAACCTCTCTTAAAAGATATGGTGATTTCAACACAGGAGCTAACTTTCTCTTTCTTTTTTCTTTCACCAACTCTTTATCTTTATTTTCTTGTAATAATGGTACCGGAGATGTAATTTTGTGTATCATCTTTGAAGTTACTGTAGCAATTTTCTAAATTTATAAAAAATAAACCATTTGCATTTTTTTTTCTTACCTATGATATCTTCTAGAGTTCCATCAGTGTTTATGAGATCAGCATCATCTCTGATTTCACCTCCTTTTTGTTCACTAGTAACTGCACCAGACGCCTGAGCATTTGTATGAACATGCACCATATCATCTCCAAGTGAGGTAGCTGTAGATTTTTGTAAAGCAATAGGTATGAGAGTTTAACAAGTGTACTATGTATGAATATGTTAAAATAAAATTTGATACCTTCAGGTTCTTTGGAAATTTCACTACACACTGGAGCATTTGCAACAGTGTCTTCCATATTGTCCTCTTTTGATCCAACTTGTGTTTCTTTCATATAAAATATAAACATAATAACGTGAGCGTTTGATGAGCGTTCAATTTGTATGAAGAAAAATTTGACCATATTAATACCTTCCTTAGCCCAATCAAGTACTGTAGTAACAACTGAATCAAGTTTATTATTCTCTTCTAGTTTTGTTACTATAATTTCTTCATCATTGTTTACTTCAGCTGCATTACCAATGACAGTTGCATCTGTCATATAAACTTTTAAATAATAATCTGAGCGTTTTGTTGAGCGTTTAAGGTGTATAAAAGAAGTTTTTATAAAATATATACCTTCTTGATCCCCCTTAACCCCTGTATTTACCACTACATCCCCAACCCCTGCATCAGTAACCACTGCATCACTAACCCCTGCATCACCAACAGTTTCCCTAGATTTTTTCTTTTCTCCAGATAGATTATAAATTTCAGGAACCTTTGGGATAACAAATTTAGATATGAGAGTTCATTGAGCAATCTTAGTATAACCATAACTATAATAGTACCAGTACCTTATTCACCAACCACAGCATCTGAACCAACTACTGCATCTCCAACTACAGCATATGAATGAACTAAATCAATTGCGGCGGTTGTATAAGAAGTGGAAACTTTCAAAGATATATATATATATGTATATATATATATATTTGAAAGAAGTGCATATGGTTGAAAATTGAAAGAGAATTAGATCGTTTTCTCACCTAAATTAAGGAGTTAGTTGTTTTTCACGGTTTCACTTTCTTGTGTTTTGGGAACCACGTTATTATTGAATCTGTCTTCCCATTCACAACACCTAGAAAAGATCTTGTAATTTGATAGATGTTTGTCCTTTCCTTGACGAACCAATTCATTGATTTCTGAGCAAAGTTTATCAAATTTCTTTAACTTTTTATCCATTGCCTTATTCCAAGACTGTAAAATGAAAATATAGTTATTCATTAATTTAAGATATTCAATAAATCAAATGTCTCACCATCTCTTCCTTTTGTTTCTTTTGGTGGTAGGTAAGCAAATATCCCAAACAGCTAAAGTGGGGTTATATAAAGTCGACCAGCTCTTGCATGTGTGTTCCTGATGGCATTTGCAAACTCAAATGTGAGTACGTATCATCATCATCATTAAATTCGACTTCGACAGTGTGATCGGCGTTATTTGTTTATGTTTTACTTGTCACACCCTCAAAATCCACTAACGGAGTTTTACCGTCAGAGGGTGTGAACTGGCAGGATCGGAATCATTAGTTATAACCAAACCAAAGAAAAACGTTTAAATGAAAGTAAATGCGGAAGCGTAAAACCTTAATTCAAAAGTTGCGTCACGCATGACGACTTAAAAACCAAAAGTAACTGTTTAAGTTTAAATTTGCAGAATAAAAGTGTTTTCAATAATGCATGCTCCTAAACCGCGCGCCCGCCTCGGCTACCTGAGAATAACATACTAAAAGTGTCAACACAAGGTTGGTGAGTTCACAAGTAAGATAAGATAAATTGTTTAGCGTTTTGCGTAACCTCGTTACGGCGTTTGAGTGTGTAACCGCGTTACAACGTTTAAGTATTGCGTAACCTCGTTACGACGTTTGAGCGTGTAACCATGTTACAACGTTTAAGTGTTGCATTACCAGATAGTGTTATGTTAAATTATATATCGATAGGTAGCTAATCTATACAACAAGTATTGCTAAGTGGTTCGCGACCGAAGCTGACTGTTTATCAAGTGCCCGTCACCAGGTCCTCCAGACCATGGTATGTGTTAGCCCAAATTTACACCCACTCAACCTCCAGTTGAGCTATAACGTCGGGTGGGGTTTGTCAAACCCAGTAGTACTACCCAAAAGTGACTCGCTATTCCAAATATTAACCGGTCCGATGTGTGGGACTTCAAGTTGTTACAAATGCCGCTTAGCCTTTACAAGTGATATATAATTTATAACAAAATCTTTCATATGCGTTTATCTCAGAAAATATGTTTATCGGAGTATGTTATCTCCCCCAAGTGAAAACGTTTGAAAGCAGTTTAAGAGTGGGGTAAAGTGAACTCACTGTTTGCGAAGAATATCCGATCTAGATCACCGAGTGATGCGCGTCGTAGAAAACTCTCTAGCGTTCTAAAACAACAAGGAGATTTTCTAAGTATCGGAACGTTTAACGAGTCTCTAGACTCGGCACATAATACCTATGCACGTAACATGTTTCGTTTGTGTATTGTGTGTGACTCTACAAGTACAATCGTGATACGACATATGAGTGAGCAATTACTTCCGTGTCATGTGTTAATAACCTACTTACTAGCAATAATTCCCGTAAGGGCAATTTGGTCAACAAACAAAGACTAACTAACCAATATTTCCCGCAAGGGTAATTTGGTCAATTCATGGCAATCAACTAGCAACTATTTCCCCGCAAGGGTATTTTGGTCAAAATTACAACAATTATATAGAAACTACCATATTTCATGCATTCCTATACAACTCAGCAGCTAGTTTCGTCATGACAGAATTTCTACTTGAAAGATTGTACTAGTTCACCGATTATAATGTCTCAATTAATTCACCAAAAATTACCACAGAAACATACATGTCTTAGGTTTCCAGAACATATTTTATCTTATTTTTATTCCATATAGATTGCTCACAATGATCAAAACATTACAGCTAACTTATATCAGCCAGATTCATGCACATCAGAATGTTATTTGCAATTCCCGTTAAACGAAAAATCCAATAAATGCAAGACCACTTGGGTTTGGTTCCTAACTCAGTGAGTCAACTTCCAGAAGTGGAACCAACCCAATTGGTCTCGTGGTTCATGAGATATAACATTTACAACATAGCCTAACAGCAGGTCTAACAGCTCAGCTTTGCATCACGTTTTTGTAAAATCATAAAAGTATACTTCCACTTATCCAAAAATTACGAATTTATACTTCATAGAAACTAGACTCAACCTAGTTTACTGCAGTACTCACAATCTCAATCAATTTTCACGTTTACACTTCGTTACAGTCAGTTAAACATCGTATATACATTCTGTCCAGAATCTGTTCACATCAAAACTCAACATAATCACAACCTATGAGCTATCATGCATCCATACAACCCTCTAGATACTATAATTACTATCCATGCATATCAATCCCACATACATACAAGCTTAGGGTTTTATTTACACTCCCAATCAAGGACACAATAATTAACATGCAATACTATCAAACTAGTTATCAATCTATTATCCAATTAACAAGAATCATAATAATCATATATATACAAGAATCGGCCAACTTAGGGTTTTCCTACAACCCATCAAACATAAAAATTACACAACAAGGAGGTAAGAGGTGATCAAGTATACCTTCCTAGCACCTAGTTCTTGGATCAAGGGCTTGAATTGATGGTGGTTGTGTGTATGGAGGTGGACGGCAGCCGTGGATAGGGAGGAGCAAGGGGGCCGATCGGGTTTTTGGTGATAATAATAATAGCTAGGGTTTAGAGTTTATGTTATATTTATAAGCAACCAAGTTGCATTCTAGTCCCTAAACTTCCAATTGTTGTTTTTCTCTAGAACATTCCATCATACTTGAACAATAAGTTAACATGACCATACTATTATCACATAGCACATAATCCTAACACATAATAATCATATAATTAGTGTCTTGACGTTTGTCGTTTATTTGTCAATCGTTTGCGTTAACTCGTTTGCGTTTCGGTGCAAATCCCGAAAGACTACACATGTAGTAAGTGTTAAGCGTCATTTAAACCCTAGTTTAAATGTAATGAAGTGTGCGTTAAAGATTCAACAATCTTAAAGTTTGAATTGACGGAGTTGAGTTAACGAGGTTAACCTGAAATTGACGATTGTCACATCATTCCCATGTTAAAGAATTTTCGTCCCGAAAATTGAGTCAAGTTGTGATGAGAGCCTGAAAAAGTAAGAAAAATTTTCAGTTTGTCATATCATCCCCTAGTAGAAAGAAATTTCGTCCCGAAATTTAGTTCATACCTCCGGTGATGTTTGACGGTTTGCCGGGTTTCGCGGTTTCCGGTGTTTGGTTAGCCCTTCAAAAAGGTGAGGATACTTTTTCATCATTTGATCCTCGCGTTCCCACGTGAACTCCGGTCCACGTCTCGAGTTCCAACGAACCTTAACGATTGGAATTTTGCTGTGTTTGAGCGTTTTGGTTTCCCAATCCAAAACCTCGACTGGTTCCTCAATGAACCGTAACTGTTCATCAACTTGTAGTTCCTCCAAAGGGACTACTTGGGTTTCATCAGATAGGCATTTCTTCAAATTTGATACGTGGAATACATCGTGTACGCCACCGAGTTCTGTTGGTAGATCCAGTCGGTACGCCACCGGACCAATGCGCTCAGTTATCCGGTACGGACCAACATATCGCGGGTTAAGTTTGTTTCGCTTACCAAAGCGAACCACACCTTTCCAAGGTGAGACTTTGAGTAGCACTCGATCGTTTACTTGAAATTCGAGAGGTTTTCGGCGCTTGTCGGCGTAACTCTTTTGTCGATCTCGTGCTGCTGCCATGCGATTTCGGATTTGAACAATCTTTTCCGAAGTTTCGAGTACCAGTTCCGGACCAGTGATTTGGCTATCACCCACCTCTGCCCAGCAGAGTGGTGATCGACACTTCCGTCCGTACAGCGCTTCAAACGGCGCTGCCTTAATGCTTGCGTGGTAGCTGTTATTATACGAAAACTCTACCAAGGGTAAATGGGGTTCCCAACTTTTTCCGAAATCTAAGACGCATGCACGCAACATATCCTCCAGGGTCTGGATAGTCCGTTCACTCTGCCCATCTGTCTGAGGATGGTATGCGGTACTCATATCGAGACGTGTGCCCAGTGCGCTTTGCAGCGACTTCCAAAAGTGTGAGGTAAAACGAGAATCTCGGTCGGAAATGATGGAGACAGGCACTCCGTGTCTCGACACTACTTCCTTCATGTAGACACGAGTCAGTCTTTCCATTTTGTCTGTTTCCTTAATCGCTAGAAAATGTGCCGATTTAGTCAACCGGTCAACGATCACCCAGATGGTATCGCATCCCGTCGGTGTCTTAGGCAAACCTGTAATAAAGTCCATTGAGATTTGTTCCCATTTCCACATTGGGAGTTCCGGCTGTTGCAGTAGACCAGATGGTTTCTGGTATTCTATCTTGACTCTGGCACAAGTCAAACATTTGCTCACGTAGGTTGCAATGTCGGCTTTCATGTTCGGCCACCAGTAAAGTTCCTTTAAATCATGATACATTTTATCTGAGCCGGGGTGGATAGAATATCGGGACTTGTGAGCTTCGTCCATCACTAGAGTTCTCAACTCTCCGTATCGTGGAACCCAAATCCGGTTCTCAAAATATCGGACCCCGTCCGACCTGGTTTCAAGTTGCTTGCTCATGCCCCGCATGAGTTCCGATGGGAGATTATCATCTTTCAAAGCTTCCAGTTGCGCATCGCGAATCTGATCGGGTAAGCTGGCATGAATCGTGAGTTGCAATGCTCTCACCCGTCTGGGTTTATCTGTTTCTTTTCTGCTAAGGGCGTCGGCCACCACATTGGCCTTGCCAGGGTGGTACTTGATGGCACAATCATAGTCTTTAAGCAGCTCGACCCAACGACGCTGTCGCATGTTCAGCTCTTTCTGATCGTAGATATGTTGGAGACTCTTGTGGTCGGTGTAAATGGTAAACTTGGTACCGTACAAGTAATGCCTCCATATCTTAAGAGCAAACACTACAGCTCCGAGTTCCAAATCATGGGTCGTGTAGTTCTTCTCGTGAACCCGTAGTTGTCTAGAGGCGTAGGCTATAACTTTCTCAAATTGCATCAGCACACAACCGAGACCTTGTATAGATGCGTCACAGTGTACCTCAAAATTTTCCGTTCCCTCGGGGAGGGCTAAAATAGGGGCGCTACAAAGCTTGGTTTTCAACAGTTGAAAAGCGGATTCTTGCGCGTCACCCCAGTTGTACTTAGTGCCCTTGTGAGTCAAAGCGGTTAGGGGTTGAGCAATCTTTGAAAATCCCTCGATGAAACGCCGGTAGTAGCCGGCCAGTCCTAGGAATTGTCGCACCTCAGTCGGAGTCTTAGGTGCTTCCCAGTTTTTGATGGCCTCTACCTTACCGGGATCGACATGGATACCATTCTCGTTTATCACATGTCCTAAAAAGTGAACCTCTCGAAGCCAAAATTCACATTTCGAGAGTTTAGCATACAGTTGTTCCTTCTTCAGCAGTTCCAGAATTATCCTTAAGTGTTCGTCGTGGTCAGTCTCGTTCTTGGAGTAGACGAGAATATCATCGATGAAAACAATCACGAACTTGTCGAGGTACGCCTTGCATACTCGATTCATGAGATCCATAAATACGGCTGGTGCGTTGGTTAGGCCAAAAGGCATAACCGAAAACTCGTAGTGACCATACCGTGTTCTGAAAGCCGTCTTTGAAATATCTTCTTCGCGCACTCTCAGCTGGTGATAACCGGATCGTAAATCGATCTTCGAGTAGTAACTCGATCCCTGAAGCTGGTCGAACAAATCATCAATTCGGGGTAAAGGATAACGGTTCTTGACCGTCACCTTGTTCAATTCCCGGTAGTCGATGCACATCCGGAAAGTCCCGTCTTTCTTTCGGACAAACAAGACAGGGGCTCCCCATGGCGATGAGCTAGGTCGGATAAAACCCTTATCCAACAAATCTTGCAACTGAGTGGACAACTCCTGAAGTTCCGCCGGTGCGAGCCGATACGGGGCTCGTGCTATGGGTGCTGCACCGGGTGTCAACTCGATTTGAAATTCGACTTGACGAATAGGAGGGAGTCCGGGCAAATCCTCCGGGAAGACTTCTGGAAAGTCTCGCACAACCGGAATGTCTTCAATTCGTTTCTCCTCCACAAGTTTCTCAACAATCTGCGCCAGAATTGCCGGATGACCCTTTCTTAAATACTTCTGTGCCTTCATAATGGTAATGATGCTGGTGGTCATGCCGCTTCTCTCGCCTCGGACCGAAATGATCTCGCCTGAAGGGGTGGTAATATGGACGATCTTATCATGACATAAAATCTCCGCTCGGTTCTCAGATAACCAGTCCATGCCGACAACGACATCGAAACTACTAAGCGTAAAAGGAATAAGGTCGATGTCAAAGACATGACCTGACAATTTCAACTTACATCCCGCAAGTATATGAGTTGTTATTACAGTCTTACCGTTAGCTAATTCAACAGGAAACTTAGCGTCTAACGGGGTTGGAGTAAGGTTTAAAAGTTGGCTAAAGGCCTTTGACACAAAACTCCTATCAGCTCCAGTGTCAAACAAAACAGAAGCAAAACAATCGTTTACAGGGAACTTACCAGACACCACATGCGGATCTCTGCGGGCTTGACCTGATCCAATCACAAACGCTCTTCCTTTGCCATTTCCTCCACCGTTACTGCCACTCCCATTACCCCCGTTATTGTCGTTCTGTTTCAGCTTGGGGCAGTCCTTCCGGAAATGACCTTCCTGTCCACATTCATAACATCCCTTAGTCATCATCGGTGGCTTAGGAGCACCCTTCGCCACAAGGTCAACTCTACAATCCTTCGCTTGGTGACCTATCTTTCCGCATCTTTGACACTTGACACGGTCACACTGCCCAACATGGTGAAAGTTGCACCTATTGCACTTTGGATGTTTCCCAGCATACCCGCTCGAAACCTGCCCGTTACCGTTGTTGTTGTTGTTGTTGTTGTGATTCTGAGTGTTGAAACTCCGAGTAAATTCGGGCTTCCGGTAGTGTTGCGGTGGGAGGTTTGAGGATGAAGATCTGGTGTTGTCAAACTTTCTTTTCCCGCTGTTCGGGTTGCTGTTGTTGCTGTTGCTGGCATGGTCATTATTCGGGTTGTCACGGGCTTTTACAGTCGAACCCCTTGGTGGTAACGCACCCTGGGTCACAGCCTGATCCGTTAGTTTGTGAGCCAAACGGATCGCTTGTTGGATCGTGGCTGGTCTGGAAGACGTCACCATACCCTGAATCTGTGGTGCCAACCCATCAATGTACATCTCTATTCTTTTGCTCGGCGGATCCACCATCCGCGGACACATCACTGCCAACTCGTGCGAACGAGTGGTGTAGGCTTCAATCTCTGAACCCACCATTTTCAATGACCAAAACTCCGACTCTAACTTCGAAATTTCTTCCCTCGGACAGTATTCCTCTCGCATCATGTTTTTGAACTCCTCCCAGTTCATCGCGTTTGCCAGTTCCAAGCCAAGGATCTGGACGTTCGAATTCCACCAAGTGAGGGCGGAATCCTCGAGTGTCCCAGCAGCAAACTTGACCCTATTGGCATGGGGACAGTTACACATCTCAAAGGCCGACTCGGCCTTCTCAGCCCAACGCAGGAAGCCTATAGCTCCCTCAGTGCCCTTAAACGTACTGGGCTTGCAGTCTAAGTAGTTCTTGAAGGTACACGTTCCATTTGGACCTCCTGTTTGATTCTGATTGTGTGCAGCTAAAGCGGCAGCAACATGGTCATTCAGCAAGGTTTGGAGTTCAGCTGCAGTCATGCTGATGTTACCTCGTCCTCGTCCAGCGTTTCTTCCGGCCATTTCCTAGAATCACAGTATAAAATGTTAAACATGAATTTTTCTTTCATATACAACACACCATACATGTAATAAAAGGTAGGTAAGAAAAAAAAAATCACATCACAACCACATATTAGTCTAAATAAAAATTTTTGATTAAAACCATTGTATTCGCTACAAAGTATTTCCAATCAATCCTTAAAATCGTAGAAAAATAATAGTTTGGATGGAGACAACCCCTCCATCTAAGTGTCATCATCACTAGATGTCGTCATCTGAGGACACCTCTGAATGTGCCTCCTCCTCAGCCGGTTCCTCCTCCGGTTCTTCTTCGGGTTCCTCCTCGGGATCTTCCTCGGGATCTTCCTCAGGCTCCTCTTCGGGATCTTCTTCAGGTTCTACTTCGGGTTCTACTTCAGGTTCTACTTCGGGTTCTACTTCAGGCTCTGCCTCGGGCTCGGCCTCAGGTTCTGCTGCGTTCTGATCGAGTTGCGTTTGTAGGATATCGCAACGTTCTAACGCTATTTCCGTTCGGGTCCTTGCTTCTTGGAGTTGTTCTTGCAAGTCTATCATCTCGGCTTGCATCTTCATCATAACCTTGGTTCGTTGTTCACTAGTCTCTTGCATTTCTTTCATTGCCGTTGTCATGCGGGCAATCTCCTCTTGAGTCTCGGTTCCATCTTTAAACAGTCTAGCAACATTTTCTCTAGTGTAGCGCATGTAACCCACATCACGCTCCAAACAAGAAACGACAGCTGCGAGGACTCGTTCCACAGGTTCGGTTATGGGTGGTAAAGTGTTAGGGTAACCAGGGTGGTTCGGGTGAGGCAATGGGGGAACTTGTTCACGGTAGACCATACGTCTGATCATGTTGGGATACCATTCCCAGCTAACGTCGTTATCATACAGGCCTCCGGATGGGCGGTACCTCTTTGGTGCGGGAGCTTCGAGTTCCGGGACTACACGGGGTGGCGAGGCAGTAGGTAACTGCGGTTCCTTCCCGTGAGCATGCGTCATCGAATCGGATGATGATGAGGGTGGCGTCGACATTCCTACAGGTAAGCCGTGTATATGCGCGCGTATGAGTGAAGGAGGTAAAGAGAAGATTTAAAGACTACACAAGCCTATGTAGTGCGTAACTCTATAACTAATGGGTCGTCGCGGTTATAGTCTAGTATGCATGCAGCTTCTAGTTCGCTATAACCAATGGCTCTGATACCAATCTGTCACACCCTCAAAATCCACTAACGGAGTTTTACCGTCAGAGGGTGTGAACTGGCAGGATCGGAATCATTAGTTATAACCAAACCAAAGAAAAACGTTTAAATGAAAGTAAATGCGGAAGCGTAAAACCTTAATTCAAAAGTTGCGTCACGCATGACGACTTAAAAACCAAAAGTAACTGTTTAAGTTTAAATTTGCAGAATAAAAGTGTTTTCAATAATGCATGCTCCTAAACCGCGCGCCCGCCTCGGCTACCTGAGAATAACATACTAAAAGTGTCAACACAAGGTTGGTGAGTTCACAAGTAAGATAAGATAAATTGTTTAGCGTTTTGCGTAACCTCGTTACGGCGTTTGAGTGTGTAACCGCGTTACAACGTTTAAGTATTGCGTAACCTCGTTACGACGTTTGAGCGTGTAACCATGTTACAACGTTTAAGTGTTGCATTACCAGATAGTGTTATGTTAAATTATATATCGATAGGTAGCTAATCTATACAACAAGTATTGCTAAGTGGTTCGCGACCGAAGCTGACTGTTTATCAAGTGCCCGTCACCAGGTCCTCCAGACCATGGTATGTGTTAGCCCAAATTTACACCCACTCAACCTCCAGTTGAGCTATAACGTCGGGTGGGGTTTGTCAAACCCAGTAGTACTACCCAAAAGTGACTCGCTATTCCAAATATTAACCGGTCCGATGTGTGGGACTTCAAGTTGTTACAAATGCCGCTTAGCCTTTACAAGTGATATATAATTTATAACAAAATCTTTCATATGCGTTTATCTCAGAAAATATGTTTATCGGAGTATGTTATCTCCCCCAAGTGAAAACGTTTGAAAGCAGTTTAAGAGTGGGGTAAAGTGAACTCACTGTTTGCGAAGAATATCCGATCTAGATCACCGAGTGATGCGCGTCGTAGAAAACTCTCTAGCGTTCTAAAACAACAAGGAGATTTTCTAAGTATCGGAACGTTTAACGAGTCTCTAGACTCGGCACATAATACCTATGCACGTAACATGTTTCGTTTGTGTATTGTGTGTGACTCTACAAGTACAATCGTGATACGACATATGAGTGAGCAATTACTTCCGTGTCATGTGTTAATAACCTACTTACTAGCAATAATTCCCGTAAGGGCAATTTGGTCAACAAACAAAGACTAACTAACCAATATTTCCCGCAAGGGTAATTTGGTCAATTCATGGCAATCAACTAGCAACTATTTCCCCGCAAGGGTATTTTGGTCAAAATTACAACAATTATATAGAAACTACCATATTTCATGCATTCCTATACAACTCAGCAGCTAGTTTCGTCATGACAGAATTTCTACTTGAAAGATTGTACTAGTTCACCGATTATAATGTCTCAATTAATTCACCAAAAATTACCACAGAAACATACATGTCTTAGGTTTCCAGAACATATTTTATCTTATTTTTATTCCATATAGATTGCTCACAATGATCAAAACATTACAGCTAACTTATATCAGCCAGATTCATGCACATCAGAATGTTATTTGCAATTCCCGTTAAACGAAAAATCCAATAAATGCAAGACCACTTGGGTTTGGTTCCTAACTCAGTGAGTCAACTTCCAGAAGTGGAACCAACCCAATTGGTCTCGTGGTTCATGAGATATAACATTTACAACATAGCCTAACAGCAGGTCTAACAGCTCAGCTTTGCATCACGTTTTTGTAAAATCATAAAAGTATACTTCCACTTATCCAAAAATTACGAATTTATACTTCATAGAAACTAGACTCAACCTAGTTTACTGCAGTACTCACAATCTCAATCAATTTTCACGTTTACACTTCGTTACAGTCAGTTAAACATCGTATATACATTCTGTCCAGAATCTGTTCACATCAAAACTCAACATAATCACAACCTATGAGCTATCATGCATCCATACAACCCTCTAGATACTATAATTACTATCCATGCATATCAATCCCACATACATACAAGCTTAGGGTTTTATTTACACTCCCAATCAAGGACACAATAATTAACATGCAATACTATCAAACTAGTTATCAATCTATTATCCAATTAACAAGAATCATAATAATCATATATATACAAGAATCGGCCAACTTAGGGTTTTCCTACAACCCATCAAACATAAAAATTACACAACAAGGAGGTAAGAGGTGATCAAGTATACCTTCCTAGCACCTAGTTCTTGGATCAAGGGCTTGAATTGATGGTGGTTGTGTGTATGGAGGTGGACGGCAGCCGTGGATAGGGAGGAGCAAGGGGGCCGATCGGGTTTTTGGTGATAATAATAATAGCTAGGGTTTAGAGTTTATGTTATATTTATAAGCAACCAAGTTGCATTCTAGTCCCTAAACTTCCAATTGTTGTTTTTCTCTAGAACATTCCATCATACTTGAACAATAAGTTAACATGACCATACTATTATCACATAGCACATAATCCTAACACATAATAATCATATAATTAGTGTCTTGACGTTTGTCGTTTATTTGTCAATCGTTTGCGTTAACTCGTTTGCGTTTCGGTGCAAATCCCGAAAGACTACACATGTAGTAAGTGTTAAGCGTCATTTAAACCCTAGTTTAAATGTAATGAAGTGTGCGTTAAAGATTCAACAATCTTAAAGTTTGAATTGACGGAGTTGAGTTAACGAGGTTAACCTGAAATTGACGATTGTCACATTACTCCCCCCCCCCCCCCATTGGTTTTGATTATATAATATTTCTTCGTTACAAATGTATTATTAGAAATATACATGAGAGATTTTTAGAAGAAAATAACAAGTTTTCTTACCATCTGCATCAGCATGATGCATCGCTTTGTCACCAGCAGCTGCCTCACCAACTGTATTTGCAGGTTTATCAGCAGTTTTTTCTTTATCTGTAGGTTTATCAGCAGAAGCAACACCAACTGTATTATCAGCAGTAGCCTCAGGAATTATCTTGTCACCAGTAGATGCAATCTCACCAGCAGCTGCAACATCAACTTTACCAACAGCAGTTCCAACATCAGCAGTATCAGTTGTAGGCTCAATCAATCCTTTGTTTGCAGTTTCAACATCAGCTTCCACACCAACCGTTTCAACACTCTCATACGCAGGAATGAATTCCTCATTTTCAGAATCATCATCTAAAGGAGGTCCATTATTATACAAGTATCTCTCCATCTTTGCAAGAGTTGTTGTATGTAGTTGACTGCAAGTGTTGTGACCGAAGTCCCAAATGGACCATATCTTTTATGGTACTCATGTGTGTAAAGCATCACAAGAAAGGTGATTTAACCATTGTATTGCTCATTGACATCCTTCAAGCCTTCCTTTGTCATCTTCAGGTTTTCAACTACATAGCTGCACCAGTCCATATTTGGAATATTTGAGAGTTTATTGATTGCGGTGATGAATTGTTGATTGATTGTTGTTGATTTTGTTATAAATCCTATACATGTGTTGAACAACACAAGGAAATTAATCTTAAACAAGTCACCAACTCCTTGATCTTCGGTCAACTTCTCTCTCACATGTTTTATACTTATTCTTGTAGTCGGGAATTGATTTTTGCACAGATCTGTAGTTGCATCATCCCCCAATCTTGGTCTACTCCTATCTATAACTTGTATTTTACCCATTGGTATCCCAAACACTTCATCAACTTTTGTGTCACACCCTCAAAATCCACTAACGGAGTTTTACCGTCAGAGGGTGTGAACTAACAGGATCGGAATCATTAGTTATAATCAAACCATAAAAACGTATAAATGAAAATAAGTGCGGAAGCGTAAAAACCAAAAGACAAAAGTTGCGTCACGCAGGACGACTTAAAAACCCAAGTAATAATAGTTAAAACATGTTTGCATATCAGAATGTTCAAAAACCATGCATGATCCTATACCGCGCGCCCGCCTCGGCTACCTGAGAATAACATACTAAAAGTGTCAACACAAGGTTGGTGAGTTCACAAGTTTATATAAAGTAAAGCGTTTAGCGTTTGCGTTCAGCGTTTTGCGTTTAGCGTTTTGCGTTCAGCATTTTGCGTTACCAGATAGTGTTAAATCAATTATATATCGATAGGTAGCTAGCCTATACAACAAGTATTACTAAGTGTTCGACACCGAAGCTGACTGTTTATCAAGTGCCTTGTCACCAGGTCATCCAGACCATGGTACGTGTTAGCCAAAATTACACCCACTCGACCTCCAGTCGAGTTTAGCGTTGGGTGGGGTTTGTCAAACCCAGTAGTACTACTCAACAGTGACTCGCTATTCCAAATATTAACCGGTTCGATGTGTAGGACTTCAAATATTTCGTTTGCCACTTAGCCTTTAAAAGTGATATATAATTTACTAACAAAATCTTAAATGCGTTTATCGGAGTATGTTATCTCCCCCAAGTGAAAAGCGTTTAAAACAGTTTAAAGGGGTAAGTGAAACTCACTGTTTGCGAAGAATTCCCAAAAATAAATCACCAAGTGATGCGCGTCACAGAAAACTCTCTCTAGCGTTCTAAAACAACAAAGAGATTTTCTAAGTGTCGGAACTATTAACGAGTCTCTAGACCCGGCACATAGTACCTATGCAAATATCACGTTTCGTGTTTGTTTGTGAATCGTGTGTGACTTAACAAGCACATTTGTGATACGCTACGTGTGTGGACAATCGTTTACGTGTCATGTATTAATAATGTACATCACTAGCAACTATTCCCCGCAGGGGCAATTTGGTCAAAACACCACAATTATTTAGCAAGTATTCCCTGCAGGGGCAATTTGGTCAAAACATTAACTAGCAATTATCATGTTTCATGCATTTTCACAAAATTCAGCAGCTAGTTTCACCGAGACAGAAATTCTACTTGAAAGATTGTACTATTCCACCGATCATAGCATCTCAATTGATATACCAAAAATCATCACAAAAGCATGTATGTCTTAGGTTTCCAGAACATATTTTATTATATTTTTATTCCACCTAGGTTTCTCACAATAATCAAATCATTACAGCAAACTCATAACAGTCAAATTCATGCGCAACAGAATGTTATTTGAAATTCCCGTTAAATGAAAAATCCAATAAATGCAAGACCACTTGGGTTAGGTTCCTAACTCAACAAGTCAACTTCCAGAAGTGGAACCAACCCAATTGGTCTCGTAGTTCATGAGATATAACATTTACAACACAACCTAACAGCAGGTCTAACAACTAAGCTTTTGTACAACGTTTTTGTAAAATCATAAAGGTTAACTTTTACACGTCCAAAAATTGCAAATTTATATTCTTTAGAAACTAGACTCAACCTAGTTTACTGTAGTATCAATAATCTCAACCAATTTTCATATTTACACCCCGATACAGTCAATTGAACATCAACAACACAATCTGTCCAGAAACTGTTTGCAACAAAACTCAACATATTAGCCATTTATAAACCATAATTCCTTCATATAACATCCTAGACACCATAATCACCATCCATGCACATCAATTACACATTACATCCATGGTTAGGGTTTTATTTGAATTCAAAATCAAGAACACAATGAATAACATGTAATAATACCAATTCTAGTTATCATATCACAATCAATCCATCATCAAATCAAGATAAAACATATGAACACATTACATATGAAAATCGGACCTAGGGTTTGTAATTATACCTTCAAAAACACCAATACAAGCAAGAGGAAGGTAGAAGATGACTAGAAACGGATGTAGGATGCTTCAATTGTGAAATACAAGATCAAAATCAAGAGATATGTGTGTGTGTGAGCCGATTGTGAGGAGAGGGGGAGGGGTAGGCTGCCGTCGGTTTTGGGGAGAGGGAGAGGGAGAAGAGGTTATGGTTTATATTTATTAATAATAATAATATGTTACACTTAGTCCCTCAACTTCTAGTTTGCACTTTTCTAGCTTAATTAACTAGTTCTAGCACATTGAGTTAACGTTAATAACAATGTTATCACATAACACATAAGTCTAACACATAATTATCACATAATTATTGTTTTGACGTTTTTCGTTTATTCACCAATTGTTTGCGTCAACTCGTTTGCGTTTCGGTGCAATTCCCGAAAGACACATGTAGTAAGTGTCAAGCGTCATTTAAACCCTAGTTTAAATGTAATGAAGTGTGCATTATAGATTCAATGATCTTTAAGTTTGAATTGACGGAGTTGAGTTAACGGAGTTAACGGAGTTAACCTGAAATTGACGATTGTCACATTTTGTTGGTGTTATCTTAATAACACGACTGTCGCTGTTCAATTCATTAAAACGTTGATCATAGTTCATCAGCAACCAATGCCCCAACATTGATGGAGTTTGGTTTACTTGTAGTCTTAACATTGACCCAAATCCCATTTTTCCAAACAAGCTTTTTTGTCAGAGTTCATTGCACTCATTGCATCAACAATGTTAAATGGTGCACATCTGACTCGCAACTTTTTGTTTATAAATTCAACAAAACGTTTCCTTTGTATCCTCTCAGTTGGCTTCTTTTCTTTAACCACTTTCTTCTTTGGTTTTTGAAAGTCCGAGTTAGAGGTGTTGTCTTCTACATCTTTCCTCTTTTTTGTTAACAACTTGTTGATTGGAGCTTCAAAGTATGAATCAGAGTTTGCTTCAACATGTTTTGTTTTAAGCTTTTTCACTCCGGCATCAACTTGTTTAGTATTCTTATCAACACTCTTTCGTTTAAGATCATTCTTTTTATCTACTGCCCTCTTAAATTTAACTGAATCACACATAGAAAGCTTAATAAATTCCTAAGACTACATTAAGATTAAGTGCATACCTCAATTTGCTATAATCATCCTAAACGCTTATAAAATGCTTACAGACATATGTTGAGTTAACTCCACACATCAAGATGCTATAATCATCCCAAACGCTTCTAAAACGCTTACATCATATCCAGAATTAATTGCATATAAGCAGATGATACAATCATCCCAAACGCTTAAAAACGCTTACAGACATATCCAGAATTAACTCCATACATCAACCTGCTATAAACATCATAAACGCTTATAAAAAGCTTACATACATATCCAGAATTAATTGCTACAAGCATATTATAATAAAACGCTTAAGACTGAATTGTAAGGCCCCGTTACCGGTAGCCCTACTTTCGTGTTGGATTTACTCATAAACGCAGTTCTAAATATCAGGGTTATTAAAAACATTCGCGGAATATAAAAACTTTAATAAAACATTTCATAACAATTCAAAACTTGTCTTAAACAAACAACTTGTCTTTCAAAAAAAACTAAGTAATTAAAACATATCGCGTCTTGAGCCTTCTGATGCCAGCCTCTTATTCAATGCCACGTGTCTCCTCAAGTGAGCTGCCTCATCCTACTCACCTGCGTGCATACTAAAAGTCAGCTACGCTGAGTGAGTTCTAGTTAATCATATATTATACAATACACACAAACTTATATTCTTTCATTCATACTTTCATACTTTCTCTTGTACTAACTTGCTTTCATATCTTACGTTATAAAGAGCATTACGCCCTACATTCCTCGAGTATTATTAGGGCTCGGTACCCTCCTTCCTCGAGTATTATTAGGTCTCGGTACCCTCCTTCCTCGAGTATTATTAGGGCTCGGTACCCTCTTTCCTCGAATATTAGTAAGGTTCGGTTCCCTAGTTCTCGAATATTAGTAGGGTTCGATTCCCTCTTCGTTACCATACAACCATACATCATACCTCGAGTATTATTAGGGCTTGGTACCCTTTTCATAACCATACAACCATACAATCATCCTTTCCTTCTTTTATTAACTTTATCACGTTCATACACATAAGCATACATATCATACTTACCTTATACATAGCGTTACAACCTGACAGTACGTGCAATATCCGAAGATCGTTCATGTACCATCAAGCATTCATTCATACATTTCACTTTATTCACATAAGGCATACACTTAACTCTTAGGATAAGCGTATTAACAAACATATTGAGTATGCACACAGCCCCGAAAACATAACACATAAATGGGGCTAGAAACTCACCTGAATCCTGTCACGCTCTCCGTTAATCGTTATTCCCTTCTTGAGCTGTGCACGGCTAACGGGGGTCCGGGGGCAGCGCCCCTGGCAGCGGGGTCTAGGGGCGGCAGCCCCTAGCAGGGTCCAAGGGGCAGAGCCCCTGGCTGGGGTCGAGCTGCCAGGTTAGCTTGAAAAAATTTTATTTTCATTAACTATCTTAACGCATTTCCTATTACGATTTTAAGTTACTATTTTATTCACCTACTCATTCGTTAGCCCGATTCGTTACCTTAAAATGCATGTTAAGCGAACTTAACTTAAGCGAACTTAAGGTTCGCCGAACTTAAGACTCGGCGAACTTAGAGTCCAGCGAACATATGGTTCAGCGAAGTTGATAAGGTAGGCGAACTTGCTTGTAGCGAACTTAACATCAAGCGAAGTTAGGTTTGGCGAAGTTAACCTTAAGCGAACATATGCCAGGCGAAGTTGTCAGGGGCGAACTTGGCTGGCGAACTTGCTTGCAAACGAACTTGCTTGAAGGCGAAGTTGGCTTGCAGGCGAAGTTATTCAGCATTCGCCTCTGTTCATTCGTAATCACCAGAATCACCCTCGTTTCATCAAGAAATTCTTGGATATGACGTTAACAAGTCCCGCGATCATTCCCATGGCCTTGTTCGGGTAAAACTTAGCCCGGAATGACGTAAAGTTTGGACCATTATGGTAAAAACGTTCAATACTAGTGTTAAGGGTTCATTAATCGAGCCGTTTCCATTTTCGGGTTCATTACACTCGTATTTATCATCAAGTTTACAACTTTATGTTTCGTTTATACCCGATCTACTCTCATTCTAAGTTTCAATGCTAAACGCTAATAAAACGTAAACTTTAAAGGGTCAAGAACATACCTTTAGTGCTCGTTTGGATCTCGTTTAACGTATTTATGCACTCTAGATCTCGTGTAATAAAGATCTAATACCAACTAATGTTCGTTTGGCCTCAAGCCCCTCTCGTCTTTCTCGGACATGTACACGGTGGTGTGTGGTGTGTGTGTTTTGGAGTGTGTAGAGATTTATGAAAGATGGAAATGATAGTTAGGGTTTTAGGATGGTTTAAGGGGATATTTATATCCTTTAAAGCCCATGGACCTAAGGTCCATTACCCTTAATCCATCTTAATTAATCCAAGTCCATGGTCCTTTCTTTATTAGGCATAAGTTAACTATTAACACACGATAACTAAACGCGACTTTCTTTATTTAATATTAGAATATTTTAGGCTGTTACTACATACTAACACAAATCATAAAACGCTTGTACTATGCGAATATATAGAATGGTACAAAGCAATACAAAAGCTTGTCAAATGCTTACAGAATCAGCGGTTACATTTTTGCAACGATGAAACCCTAAAACGATTACAGTTTTCATAAAAACCACCTGATTTGATAGTAATATGAGTCTATCTTGGTTTTGTTTTGATCTTCATTCCTTTATCATTGCAAATGATTTAGGGTTCTTCGATTTCTTCATATTCGTTCTTCGTATAGTGTGGTTCAACTGATTGTTCAGGGTAGTTGCTGAGTACGCTTAATCGTCGCTGGGTGTAACGATTCCGACGAAACCAGGTATACCCTAACCGGTAGACTGTAGTTACGTCATATTTAATGTCGGGTACATGAATTACCATAGTAATCATACGAGAATACATGGTTCATTGTACTGATTGTACGTGAATATATAATTCACCGTATTGAATATGCGATCAATCGATCGATAGTTATTGAAACCCGAATGAATCGAGAGTTCAATTATAGACGAGATATATTATATTTAGTGATGTTACGAAGTATTAAAGCTTCGGGATAAGTGGATTAAAGCACAGAAAAAGGATTTCGATTTAATAGTACGTCGGTACGTTAAACGAAACCTTTAATACCAAACCGAGCAAGAGATGATTGATCAAGCCAAAAAAGATGCACAATTATTAATACTATGATGTTTTAAGTTAATAAATGTCATGGTTTAAGTTTTTAAATCGGTTTTATATAAATTTTATTTTTAAGCCGAAAAACGACCGTTTAGGCCTCGTTTTGAACGGAATTAAATGTTTAACCGAAAAACGAACTGAACCAGATTATCCACAACATTATCCAGATTGCGTAATCCGAATGTGTGGCCAAGAATGAAGGAGTGGGCCCCACCCCACCCCTTGATAATTCCGATCGGCCTCCCTTGGCATCATTTTCTTTTTTTTTTTCTTTTTTCAAACAACAATCAACAATCTTCATCACTTCCTCTCAATCTCATGAGCTAAAACCCGAGACTTGGAGCAAGAAAACCGAGGTAAAGGTTGAGTTATTTACGTTCCATCTTCGTTTCTTGAGTTTATTTGCAAGAAAATGAGGTTTCAAAGATGAAAACCGATACTTGCATGATCAAGTGATGTATACGGGTTATACAAGGGATCTTGGTCCAAGAAAGGAGTTAAACGAACCGAAAACGAATTTTTACGGTTTAAACTTCAGTTTTGAAACAATAACAAAAACTATAGTGTAAGAGGCTTGATCGTGAGTGTAACTTGCTTGGTATTGTGGTATGTTGTTTGTAGGCTCTGTTTTTAGTGGTAGATAAGGCGGAAAGACGAGTTTGTAGCTTGTAGTGGCGGAAAACGAAAGGTATATCCGGTTTATGTCGGTGTATGTGTTTTTGGACAGATTGTTGGTCGTTTAGAGTTAGGTCATGAAACTTTTCAGGGATGTTCTACACATGAAAATAAGAGTTCTGTGAATTTTTGGTAATTTTTCGATAAAGGATGAATATGTGGTGAATTTAATGCTCGGTTTTGGCCAAAAATGGTGAAAAATAGTTAAATATCATGAAAAATTCTGAAAAATTGCAGATAAGCTTTTCATATCATTTATAAGTCACACACAAAATTTTAGGTCCGTTGGAGAAGTCTAAGTAGGCTTTTCGGTTAAACGAGTTCTAGGGATTTCTAGCTCGGTTTTGGTAAAAAGGGCATGTAAAAGAAGATTTTGGTTCTGGAAAAATTACAGAGGACTATGTGGATGGCAGGGGACATCCAGGAAAAGTTTGGGATTTTTCTAAGATCGTTTGGTATTTACGACATATTTAGTGTTTAAATGGTGTTTAAAAATAGATAAATAAATTTTAAATATAAGAATTATTTCTTGAAATATTTTTATAAAATTCCCCACTGTTAAAAAGTGATTTGTACAAAATTTTAAGATCCGAGAGTAAACGGATAATTAATCGTGCTAATTATCAAACTTTTAAAGTTAAAACGCGTAAACCGGTGAAGTTCGCTTAAGCGAGCTGACTGGTGTATAAAAACCCTAAAAATGAACTATTTTAATATAAATGAGTTAAACAAGTAAAAATAAATCATCCGAAAATAATTCGGATGATTTGAGTAATTTTAACCTATTTTAACAGTTTCCGGTACGCCAAAGACGGAAACGGGTCCCGCGGCCAATCGGGACGTCTAAACCGAGCTATAATTTCACATTATAAATTAAATTATCAGACAACCACTATTTTCGGGTCGTGTGTGACCAAACTCATTTTTGAAACATAAAAACGGATAATTGTGCTAGGCACGCAAAACGAGAAAAACGACTAATAGCAATTGTGACCATGGAACTCTAAACGATATCACAATCTGAGTCCGGAAAAGTGTTTCTGGGTTAACATTGCCCCCGGAATGAGTACAGGACTGGGTTAACAGTGTCCCCAGATGTACCGGTTGGTACGATTAAAGTTATATTAATAATGAGTGTATAGTAATGATCGTAGGGATCATATTACAGATTGGACGGGTTAACTGATATTGATTGTTGTTACCTGCTTGCATGTGCTAAGGTGAGTTTCACGAGCCCCATTTTCTGAATTGTTTTAAATGTTTTCCCGGGGCGGAAGCATGTTACTACTGAAATATTTAAGTACATACTGAACGCATAGATTTGCATGGATTTTACTGAACGCATGGATTTGGGTGGATTTATATATATTGTTTATTGTACGGGAATCGTACGGAAATGTACTAAGATGGTAATTGTCTGAGTTGTTAATATTGTAAGGTCCCGCAACAGTGTTCTGGGTTAACAGTGTCCCCAGATGTCATTGGAAGTGTTCTGGGTTAACAGTGTCCCCAGATGTCTTTGGAAGTGTTTCCGGGTTAACTTTGTCCCCGGAGTGGGTACAGTACTGGGTTAACAGTGTCCCCAGATAATATTATATTATGATATGGATTTATCATGGTTTACTCAAATTGTGAACTCACCAACTATTCGTAGTTGACCCGTTTTCTCACATGCTTTTCAGGTACAACTAAGATGAAGTGATTGCTTACGTGCTAAGTGCTTGATGTGTGTAAGATTTGCGTGCAGGATATTAGGATACATTATAACAAATAGAATTGTGTATCGTATTGTATGATGTGTGTATCACCTAGACGGTAATGAAATACAAGATAATGTAATTTGAAGCATATTAATGTATTCAGTTTTCTTTATAAACAATGTGGTTGATATCAGAGGTGTCTGTTGCATCCCGTTTACGTTTCCGCTGCGGTTACGGGGTGTTACAGAACTTGGTATCAGAGCCATTGGTTATAAAGAATTAGGATGTCTTTAAAAGATACCTAAAATATAACCAGTAGCTCAAGTATTATAGGATCTGAATATCAACTAATAATAGATAGTGACGAGTATCGGGATGAACTCGGTCGAACAAGTGAGTTATTATGGTCCGGAACATAATAACAGACTTGTCTGCACGAGGGAATTCAGGGGAAGTCACTGGGTACATTAATAGGTAAAAATGGCAACATATGTGTAAAGTATATAATATTATTTATACGTGCTAAGGTGTATATATATATGTGCGTATCTTGTGGGTACAAGTATTGGGAAATAGGACCCGGATAAGGAACCGGGGGATGAAGTAATAAAAGTACCGAGGATGCTGAAATTTCTAGAGCATCGGTTGATGATAAGTCCGACTTATCGGGCCATAGTTATGATAGTACCAAGTTAAATCTCCCGTTTGACATTAATCAGAAATATTGAGTAACCGTCACTCCCAACCAAAAATTAGTAGATCCCTTACCCTACCAACACCGGTACCATATATCCTAACAACCCCCTGTGTTCACCCGCACCGCCGACCCTCACGTACGGATGGACCTGTACCTGAACCCATTCTTATTCCATTAAGGTAAAGGAGTAAATAAATAAAATAAAATAAAATAATATATTGAAATATATATATATATGTATTGCTCACTCACAAACATATGAGACAGACCAACTTCAGATCGAGAATTACCGATTTTAGCAAACCTAGAACGCCTGAGGACATTGACTGAGCAAGTGTAGAGTTTCCCATAATAGTAATTAATAATATTTGAAGGCAACCCATGTTGCGCAATTACCTTGAACCTTGCAACTCCCTATGTTATCCTTACATCCGTTAGATGTTTACACTCATGTATGCTCGAATAGAATGATTACCTATACACAAAGAAGTGTTGGAATCATTATAGCATAGTTGGTTGTTCGTTCGTAGGAGGTATACTGTGTATGCCGGATATACGAATAAACACGGATATTATAACTCCGTGGTATGTAATCGTTTGGTGCTCACGGTGAGCATGTATCGGTTATGCTGACATGCAGACGGATATTGAAATCAAGCATATTAAACATTGATCTTTATTGAGAAGATCTCTATGTCAGTTGGTGACAAGGGTTATGAAGCGTATTTAAAAGTTAACCGACGTCAGGTTAAGTCCATATGTTATTATACTTGTGGGACATATATACTAGATACTGGTATGTGTAATATGTATGATAATATTTGGTGTGTATGTGTGCCTGCTGTTATGATTGAACTGGTAACGAGTTATACGGTGAGATTAGTATTGATTACTGCGTACGGGATGAGTACGGCAGAATGACATAAAAAGAGTAACTCCAATGATGGAGATTGATATGATTCAGTTGATTGCTCAAAGATAGCAGATGATGATACCGAATGTAGTATCACAGATCACTGCTAGTGTTGATGCAAATGTGATCGCAGAATTATAGAGCGAGCAATCACATGATTATGAATATTTCAATTCTTAGTGGTATTACTAAGAGTGATAATGTCCCACCGAATGCTATTATGACTACAAGTATTAGTTATATACTAAACATGAATAGTAGTCGTAATGAATTAGATCCGGTATGAAGGATATGTTTATCGGTTGTGTTAAGGGGATTATTAATAGTTTGCTGATGGTAAAGGGAGGAATAGATTAGCGAGTGGATAGAAAAGATCGAAATGGTTAAGGATATTGGTAAGAGTCTAGAACATTGTGTAGTGAAGTATGCTACAGATATGTTGGTAGATTATGTTGTATCGTGATGGAACACGATGGTACAAAATAATAGATAGAAAATTTTTGCTCAGATGATGTGGTCGGAATTTAAAATTCTTGTGCTAGAGCACTTTTATTCGAGTAATTAAGTTCAGAGATTGGAAACTGAACTATGGAAGATAGAAATGTTGCATGCAGATCACTTAGAAAACGCTAATCGTTTGAAGGAATTGTCATGTTTGGTAACATGGCTAATTACTCCTGAAACTAAGCGAAGTGAGCGCAATATTGGGGACTAACTCCATCGATAAAGAGTATAGTCAATCCTGTAAAATATACAACCTTTGAAAGGGTTGTGTCGCAAGCCAGCATTGATATATTTTACTCTATGGGAAGTGGACTGGAAGGACGTTGGGTGAGACGTCGAGTGTTAAAGAAGAGAAGTGATAAAGGCATGGTGCAAGATAGACTTTGAATAAGTAGGAAGAAGAATGTCCAGTAATAGTAGACCACAGGTGTGGTAAAGATGGACGTAATGCCCCAATTGTAGAACCAATTGAAGCCGTGTGAACCGGCAACCCCAACCCATTCGTGTACAACCACTCCGAAACCAACAACTTCAATAACAATCCATTCAAAGAGACTAAATTATGCCAAACAGTTGTACTTGCTATGAATGTGGCAGTACAGAACGTTTCAAGAGAAATTGCCCAAAGTTGAACCAAGGTGTCATTGGAAGACGAACCTCAGGACAAGCATCAACCTTTGATCAAGCAAGGAGCCGAGAATTCTAATAAAGTACGTCATGATTCAAAGGTGGTATTAAGTATGTTGTAGTTTTAAATTAATAGGCTTCAGTGATATTTTTGCGGTTGCCGATAGAAGCTAGTTCCTGTTAACCTCCTATCATTTGGAAAGATACCGATTAGTGAAACTATAGACCCCGATACTGTAGAGTCGCTAAGGGTAAATCCCTAATGGTTAGCTAAATGGTTCAGAATTGTCCTATTATTCTGAACGATTAACCTTTCCTTATTGACCTACGACCAGTAAAGTTAAGGAGTTTTAACGTAATAGTTAACATGGATTGGCTAACTCAACATGAAGCTGAAATCAAATATGAGAAGAAGATGATTGGAAGCTCTCTTTCGGACGATGAAGCGATTAGATATAGAGAAAAGTGTACGATTTAAAAGAAAACATATAGAAGATACCCCGGTGGTACGCGAATTTCCACAAGTTTTCCCAGAAGAACTTCCTGGATTACCGCCAAACCGACAGGTCGAATGCAGAATCGATTTAATGTCTCAAGCTGGCCCTGTTGCTAAAGCACCCTACCGACTTGCACCGTCCGAGATGCAAGAATTATCCAATCAGTTACAAGAATTGTTGGATAAGATTTTATACGACCTAGTTAGTCACCATGGGATGCACCAGTTTTAATTGGGAAATGAAGGACGGAAGTGTTAGGATATGTGTTGATTAGGGAGAATTGAATAAAGTGACGATCAAGAATAGGTATTCACTTCTTCGAAGTAAATGATCTGTTTAACCAACTGCAAAGGGCGATTTATCTTTAGAAAATTGATCTTATATATAGTTATCACCAAATGAAAAATCCAAGAGGAGGACGTTGCAGCAACAGCGTTGCGGACTCGCTACGGCCTTTATGAATTCTTATTCATGCCGTTCGGGTTAACAAATGCGCAGGCAGTATTCATAGAACTCATGAATCGAGTCTGTAAACCTTACTTTGACAAATTTGTCATAGCATTCATTGATGATATTTTGATATATTCGCAACGTAAAGAAGAGCACGAACGACGATTAAGGGAAAATTGTGGAAGTGTTAAAACAAGAAGAGCTATACGCGAAGTTTTCAAAATGTGATTTTGAATAAAGAAGGCATAATCCCTTGGTCATGTTGTAAAGCAACAAAGATTTCACAAATATCCAAATAAGATAGAAACCATTAAAATTGTGCCAAGCGCCGATTTTAAGTCTCCCCGATGGAGACGATGGTTTTGTCGCGTATTATGACGCATCGCGTAAAGGGTTAGGATGCGTGTTGACGCAGTATATTAAGGTTATAGCCTATGTTTCCCGACAGTTAAAAGTACACGAGTAAAATTACACTACTCACGACTTAGAATTGGGAGCGGTTATCTACGCACTTAAAATGTGGAGACATTGTCTCTACGATACGAAGTGCACCATCTTCACCGATCATAAAAGTTTGCAACACATATTCGATCAGAAAGAACTGAATATGAGGCAACGAAGATGGGTCGAGTTGTTAAGCGACTATGACTGTGACATCCGTTATCACCCCGGCAAGGCTAACGTCGTAGCCGATGCCTTGAGTAGGAAAGATCGAGTTAAACCATTGCGTGTGCGAGCGCTGGGGATGATAGTCCAGTCGAACCTTTCGGATTTGATTCGAGTCGCTCAACGTGAGGCGTTGAAAGAGGAACAAATGGAAAACGAGGGACTTTACGGCAATAAGAAGAATTTCGAACAGCGCGAGGACGAAATTCTCTATTTCAAAAATCGGGTTTGGATCCCGACCCTCCATGACCTTCGGGAATTAATCATGGACAAAGCGCATAGATCGAAATATTCCATACATCCGGGATCGGATTAGACTATTGATGATATGAATATCTGAAAGGATTTTATCAATAACCGAGTGTGGAGAAAGATATGGCTACGTATGTTGGTGAAAATTTAAGTTATGCAAGAGATAAGGCTGCATACCGAAAACCCTAGGGAATGCCACAACGACAGAACATTCGCCAATGATAGTGGGAATAAATTACAATGGATTTCGGGACGCAAATTCCCAAGATATATCAAAGGCATGAGGTAAATTGGGTAATCGCGGATCGATTAACCAATCCTCGCATTTCATTCCAGTCTATGACGATTACCACAATGAATTCTCGCCCAAATTCCTGATGGGGAAATGGTATCTCGTCGTTGAGTACCATTTTCAATGATCTCAGATCGAAATAGTCATCCTACTTCCATTATTGGAAGGAGGGGAAGGAAGCATCGAGAGCTTGAAGCTTTCTATGGGTGAAGTAGTTATCACCAATTTGTTAAATTGAAAATGGGTGTCGATCAAGCCATAAGATTTGAATTGATTCGAGAAACAACCAATCGGATTTATAATATTTAAGATAAGTTGAAAGCAGCGCGAGATTGGCAAAGGATTTATGCCAACCTTCAAAGGAAACCATTGTCACTGGAAAGAGGTGACAAGGCATTTTTTTAGGGCATCACCTTCGAGAGGTGATATGAGGTTTGGCAAAACCGAAAATAGCTCCTTAATATATTGGACCTCATGAGACTATCTCCATGATTGGTCATTTAGTTTATCGATTAAAGTACTCCAGGGGCTAAGTACTATACATGATGATTTGCCATGTATACGGATTGAAAAGTACCTAAGCGGTGAGGCAACGAAAGTACTAGTAATGGAAGTACTCATAGAAGTCATACTTGATATCATAAATAATTCCGTAGAGATAGTAGACGGGAAAACTAAACAGTTTGGACACACCAAGCTTTATTGATCAAGACTAAGTGGAATTCACAGCGAGGACCAGATTATACCTAGTAACGCGAGGGTGAATTCTGAAGGAAAAACCCCCCCACCTTTCTCTCGAAAAGGGATAGTGGGCGTGTAAAATTTCGAGGACGAAATTTCTTAACGGGGGGAGAATGTAACGATTCCGACGAAACCAGGTATACCCTAACCGGTAGACTGTAGTTACGTCATATTTAATGTCGGGTACATGAATTACCATAGTAATCATACGAGAATACATGGTTCATTGTACTGATTGTACGTGAATATATAATTCACCGTATTGAATATGCGATCAATCGATCGATAGTTATTGAAACCCGAATGAATCGAGGGTTCAATTATAGACGAGATATATGATATTTAGTGATGTTACGAAGTATTAAAGCTTCGGGATAAGTGGATTAAAGCACAGAAAAAGGATTTCGATTTAATAGTACGTCGGTACGTTAAACGAAACCTTTAATACCAAACCGAGCAAGAGATGATTGATCAAGCCGAAAAAGATGCACAATTATTAATACTATGATGTTTTAAGTTAATAAATGTCATGGTTTAAGTTTTTAAATCGGTTTTATATAAATTTTATTTTTAAGCCGAAAAACGACCGTTTAGGCCTCGTTTTGAGCGGAATTAAACGTTTAACCGAAAAACGAACTGAACCAGATTATCCACAACATTATCCAGATTGCGTAATCCGAATGTGTGGCCAAGAATGAAGGAGTGGGCCCCACCCCACCCCTTGATAATTCCGATCGGCCTCCCTTGGCATCATTTTCTTTTTTTTTTCTTTTTTCAAACAACAATCAACAATCTTCATCACTTCCTCTCAATCTCATGAGCTAAAACCCGAGACTTGGAGCAAGAAAACCGAGGTAAAGGTTGAGTTATTTACGTTCCATCTTCGTTTCTTGAGTTTATTTGCAAGAAAATGAGGTTTCAAAGATGAAAACCGATACTTGCATGATCAAGTGATGTATACGGGTTATACAAGGGATCTTGGTCCAAGAAAGGAGTTAAACGAACCGAAAACGAATTTTTACGGTTTAAACTTTAGTTTTGAAACAATAACCAAAACTATAGTGTAAGAGGCTTGATCGTGAGTGTAACTTGCTTGGTATTGTGGTATGTTGTTTGTAGGCTCTGTTTTTAGTGGTAGATAAGGCGGAAAGACGAGTTTGTAGCTTGTAGTGGCGGAAAACGAAAGGTATATCCGGTTTATGTCGGTGTATGTGTTTTTGGACAGATTGTTGGTCGTTTAGAGTTAGGTCATGAAATTTTTCAGGGATGTTCTACACATGAAAATAAGAGTTCTGTGAATTTTTGGTAATTTTTGGATAAAGGATGAATATGTGGTGAATTTAATACTCAGTTTTGGTCAAAAATGGTGAAAAATAGTTAAATATCATGAAAAATTCTGGAAAATTGCAGATAAGCTTTTCATATCATGTATAAGTCACACACAAAATTTTAGGTCCGTTAGAGAAGTCTAAGTAGGCTTTTCGGTTAAACGAGTTCTTGGGATTTCTAGCTCGGTTTTGGTAAAAAGGGCATGTAAAAGAAGATTTTGGTTCTGGAAAAATTACAGGGGACTATGCGGATGGCAGGGGACATCCAGGAAAAGTTTGGGATTTTTCTAAGATCGTTTGGTATTTACGACATATTTAGTGTTTAAATGGTGTTTAAAAATAGATAAATAAATTTTAAATATAAGAATTAATTCTTGAAATATTTTTATAAAATTCCCCACTGTTAAAAAGTGATTTGTGCAAAATTTTAAGATCCGAGAGTAAACGGATAATTAATCGTGCTAATTATCAAACTTTTAAAGTTAAAACACGTAAACCGGTGAAGTTCGCTTAAGCGAGCTGACTGGTGTATAAAAACCCTAAAAATGAACTATTTTCATATAAATGAGTTAAACAAGTAAAAATAAATCATCCGAAAATAATTCGGATGATTTGAGTAATTTTAACCTATTTTAACAGTTTCCGGTACGCCAAAGACGGAAACGGGTCCCGCGGCCAATCGGGACGTCTAAACCGAGCTATAATTTCACATTTTAAATTAAATTATCAGACAACCACTATTTTCGGGTCGTGTGTGACCAAACTCATTTTTGAAACATAAAAACGGATAATCGTGCTAGGCACGCAAAACGAGAAAAACGACTAATAGCAATTGTGACCATGGAACTCTAAACGATATCACAATCTGAGTCCGGAAAAGTGTTTCTGGGTTAACATTGCCCCCGGAATGAGTACAGGACTGGGTTAACAGTGTCCCCAGATGTACCGGTTGGTACGATTAAAGTTATATTAATAATGAGTGTATAGTAATGATCGTAGGGATCATATTACAGATTGGACGGGTTAACTGATATTGATTGTTGTTACCTGCTTGCATGTGCTAAGGTGAGTTTCACGAGCCCCATTTTCTGAATTGTTTTAAATGTTTTCCCGGGGCGGAAGCATGTTACTACTGAAATATTTAAGTACATACTGAACGCATGGATTTGCGTGGATTTTACTGAACGCATGGATTTGCGTGGATTTATATATATTGTTTATTGTACGGGAATCGTACGGAAATGTACTAAGATGGTAATTGTCTGAGTTGTTAATATTGTAAGGTCCCGCAACAGTGTTCTGGGTTAACAGTGTCCCCAGATGTCATTGGAAGTGTTCTGGGTTAACAGTGTCCCCAGATGTCTTTGGAAGTGTTTCCGGGTTAACTTTGTCCCCGGAGTGGGTACAGTACTGGGTTAACAGTGTCCCCAGATAATATTATATTATGATATGGATTTATCATGGTTTACTCAAATTGTGAAACTCACCAACTATTCGTAGTTGACCCGTTTTCTCACATGCTTTTCAGGTACAACTAAGATGAAGTGATTGCTTACGTGCTAAGTGCTTGATATGTGTAAGATTTGCGTGCAGGATATTAGGATACATTATAACAAATAGAATTGTGTATCGTGTTGTATGATGTGTGTATCACCTAGACGGTAATGAAATACAAGATAATGTAATTTGAAGCATATTAATGTATTCAGTTTTCTTTATAAACAATGTGGTTGATATCAGAGGTGTCTGTTGCATCCCGTTTACGTTTCCGCTGCGGTTACGGGGTGTTACACTGGGTTTAGTGCGGTTATTTTTTGGAGTGATTTTAGGGATGTTTAGGGAGATTGTATTGACGATCCTACCCTTTTAGAAGAAACCAAGTGCGTGTTTTGAAAATTTTGATCGGACGCTTGAAGATCTCGTGTACCTATCATACGATAAGAGATTAGCGTACAGTATATATATATATAAAATTATTTTGTTAGTAACATAATAAATGAGATATAAATGATAAGCTTGTTTATGATTGATACCTTCTTACTTGGTTGATCTTCTTGATTAAGACACAAGCGAGTCGTGCTGATAACGTGTTATGATATTAGCCATAATTATAACAAGATTATTAAAGTAATATGTGAACTTGAATATAACAAAAAAACAAGAGAATAGGAAAATAGACAAATCAGTAACTTTGTCAATGTACATCTTATGTTACATGAGGTAAATATATATACTATTCGAATTACTATTTAGAAGACATACACAAATAATTGGTGTTAAAAATTTCCATTCATCACATGGATATGTTTTGCAAACACGCTTATAACAAAAGTGTCCATGTGGGGAATTTCCCCATCCCTTTATATAGTTGTACTGCATGTAGTTGTAGTACAGTTGACAACATAATCCATGTACGTACGTAGTGTACTATCAATGTTAACTCCAACTTACCATTATTCATTATCCTGTCACATGCTCTGCTGCACACATATGCTAATGGCGTCCGTCGCTCCCCATCTAACCTCCGCCTTTGTTATCGCCCCAGGTCTTTCCACATATAACTACACTATTAATTGTTTCTGTCAGACACTTATTTATATTCGAATCTATTGCAGATTTTGGTAGATTATCACAAACCTTGAACCGGTCACATAGGCAGGTAAGTTGTCCCTGGTCAAATTTTTTGTTCATAATCTCAACAATTAATTTATAGGTATTAGTTACATCAAATGAAGTTAGGTTACCACAATTTAATGTCATCATATCCTTGTGTTGTAAGTGCAAATGACAATATTCACTAAAAAATGCCCTTTCGGATTTATAAAGATTTTGTTATTTTTGTTTGAAGAAGCTAATTAATTTGTTGTGTAGAGAATGAGTACTAGAAAATCTGTTTCTGGGACCATATCAGCCAGCATTGATTTGAAGCCACCTCCTTATGCATTGGTATGAGTAATATATAGCCGTAATATATAGCCCAAAACTGTACTATATATAAGTTACATAGTTTTATTATTTGGGAAAATGACCAAAATATATAGACATTTTGACTACCCAAATTCCAAGACTAGCCTCCCTTTCTCAAAAATACCCAAAATGCCCACCCAAGAACAATCGGTCCAACTGATTAAAACATGTCATACGCTAGATTATGGGACCATCAAGATCTTGCCACGTGTTCTAATAAAAAAAGCAGTTCTGGCCGAATTAAAAAAAACACGATGATTTTTTACTGTTTCCGACAAGATATATGGACATCCAAAAACAGTCGTCCCAATGAATTTCAATGAACTTATGTCGGACCGATGGTTTATGGACCCGCCTTTTTATTAGGACACGTGGCTAGATCTTGATGGTTCCGTAATCCGGTTAGACTGACTGTTCTTGGATGGCCATTTTGGGTATTTTTGAGAAAGGGGGCTGGTCTTGGAATGTGGGTGGTTAAAATGACTATTTTGGTCAGTTTCCCCCCTAATTATTTTTGTAATGCATGTATGGTAGGATGCTCTAGAACCACATATGAGCAAAGACACATTGGAATATCATTGGGGAAAACACCACAGAGCTTATGTCAACAACCTAAACAAGCAAATTGAGGGAACTGAATTAGATGAATTGTCACTAGAAAACATAATATTAGCTTCATATAATAAAGGCGATATTCTTCCCACCTTCAACAATGCTGCACAGGTTTGGAACCATGAGTTTTTTTGGGAATCTATGAAACCTGGTGGTGGTGGAAAGCCGACCGGAGAACTTTTAGAATTAATAAACAAAGATTTTGGTTCATTTGAAAGCTTCATTAGTGAGTTTAAGCAAGCAGCCGCTACTCAGTTTGGTTCGGGTTGGGCTTGGCTTGTATGTAAGTGTTTGTTCCACCAGACCATAACCAAAAATTTGAAATAAGATTGACCCTATTTTGGATCTTAATTTATCTGTAGATAACACATCCGCCTCAGAAGAGGACAAGAAGCTTGTTGTGATTAAGAGCTCAAATGCAATTAACCCTCTTGTGTTGGAATACCATGTGAGTATTTGGTTATGTTGATTTTAAATGAATTCTTAATTTTTGTGTTAACCAGTGTAACAATAGATGAAATAGTTTTCGGTGTTATAATTCTTGTGTATGTATGGGAGGGAATCGCATCTAAAATGAACCCTAAGGTCCGCTAGGCTACTTACTGCAACGACAGTAATCTAAACTGTTGTGTAATGTATAATTCTAACATGCAGTTTCTTTTTCTTTGAATTTGCAGCCACTCCTCACCATAGATGTCTGGGAGGTAACATTTCTTTACTTACATTTTCCTCGATATATACACTATATATGTCCATGTCATTTTCACTAACTTCAGTTTGAATCTAATTTGTGCTTGCAGCATGCATACTACCTGGATTTTAAGGCAAGAACTTCTTACTTTCATACAGAAGCATTTATGCATACATACACAAACACATGGACAGATCTATGCAAAAACACTATGTACTATGAGAACACAAAGAGCTAAATGAACCTTTAAATTTTCAATATATAAAAACTTAAATAATAGAAAATAGTAAATGAACAGTTTGTCATTAAATTCAAACAAAAAAAGGTACAAAAATTAGTTTAATTGGTATATAACCTACACATGTACAGGTTATATTAAGTGTGTGCATGTGTTGGTAAACGGTACAAAATTATAAAACATATGAATAGTTTAGTTTGATGGAGTTTTATGCACATAACCTACACATGTGTATGCAAGAAGCGCAAAGTTTTATAACCATAAGAAATGCAAAGTTTTATAACCGTAAGAATTGGAACATTAACGTTAATAAAATGAACTGTTGATAAAAAATATTAGACAATTTTCCTTTGTTCGTTGTGTTCTCCAACATTTAATGTTCCCAGTGATCCGCACCCTATAATTCATATCCCACATTTTCATTGTTAATAATACTTCTAACATAATATAATTGTTAGAATTATATAAGCTAGAATTAACTTTAAAGCTTCATTAACAAATTGATAAGAGATTTTTCAGCCTCAAATTATAATCAGTTTTAAAGTGCATGTCTAAACACCCTCATTCACCATATGGTATAAACAAAGTGACCCTTTGCCCTATCTAATGCTTGATTAATGTCACACTAATGGTATTAAAATTTATTGTCTGTTACAGAACCTCAGGCCCGATTATATATCAACTTTCCTCGATAAGCTTGTATCATGGGAGACGGTGAGTTCCAGGCTTGAAGCAGCCAAGGCTGGGCATTGATTGTAAGAGAAACTGAGGTAATTGACGCAATTCGTAAAATATCATAATAAAACCCGAGAATGGGGCTGAGGATTGAATTTCCAGCTGATGAATGTTTGATTTTGGTGTTACAGAACTGTTATTTTGTATCGAGCTTGAATGACAATTTCGGTCAAAACTGAATAACTGTATTTGTTTCTTTAGTCACTTTGGTCAAAATAGTAACTTGTTTCTAACGCTTATAGACCATATAGAGAAAGTGTAGCTGTATAAATCGTATTTATAGATCTTTCCTCTAACCCTATTAGACGCATTCGTGAAATGGCTAAAAGTATTAAAACAGTTAAGGGAATGCATTTGTAATTCTAACGTGTTAGTAAGTAATGGACTTGTAGTAGTCAGCAGCAAAAGTAAACTTAATGAGAACCCTTGTGGCCTACTTCAATTATATATACTTAACTTGGTTTTTGCTCGTCAACATGTTTGATAATAAAAAGATATAACAAATATAACCATAAGATATCTGAATCTTTTAAAATAAAGTGAAAGACCCAGTATAAACAATACAAATCACCACGTATATAAGTCCAGACTAATCAAAAAACTGATAATCCTTAAGTTCTACATGATTAGCCCAATTAAGAGTTTGATTATTCGATGACTTTCCATTTGGCATTGACTTTTAGGATTGACAGTAACCTGCATCAGAATGAGTTCATCAAATCATTGACCTCCATATTGACAGCTTCAATCAAGAGCAGCATAATCTCAGTTCTTTGACTTTTATTAACCTCTCCAAATTAGTCATTATATAAACTCAGCCTTCGAACAATTGACTTCCGTCATCACCAGTCACATAACAGCTCCATTCTGACTTATTGTAATCCACCCAGAAAACACGCTGCGGGTCTTTACTGATGGTTCTCCGGCTATTGACAATGTACTAAGCTTTGCATATTTTGACCAATTATAATTTCCAAAAATCAATCAATACATCATCAAAATGTTGACTTTTAATTTTGAACATACTCCAATTAGACGACATTAACCTATAAAAAGACTCAATTTGAGAATAAAAAAGTTCGAATGTAATGTAAAAAAGGTTTCCATGCAAATGGTCAAAGGCCAATTTGACCAAACCGAATAAGACTCGTGACTGACTCAAACCCATAAGAAAAAAACACTTGTGGTCCCATCCAAACTGACCAATTAGCCCCAAGCCTCAGCACACCTATGTTTATCTTGAAACATTCCGTGGATTCTTTCCTGTCAGATAAAGAAAACCGTTGAGCAAATAGATAGTCATTAAATGACCCTTCCAATTGATTTATTCTTTGGCTAAGGGCTTATATAATGAACGAGCAACATTCAAAATAATAAGTGGTTATGGCTATCCAGTTGAGATTTACAAAATGCCAACTTATATAATCTCTTGCTTTGAGTTAATATGGATGACTCTACCCCTTTAAACTAATTGTAATGCTTAATATATGTATATTGGTCAAGTAATTTACCGAATTACAAAATCAAGATTACAGAAACGAATGTCATGATACAACAAAAAGTTAATAGTACAAATCAATATTTATTTTTATTTATCGGTATCAACTAACCTACGAAAAAATTTATAGCTAGGCAATAACATTTAATATTATCTTTTAAATGGAGAAAATCACAACGTTGGTTGATATATAATAATTTTTAAATTACCTGATTACTTTAACTTCAGAAATTCATACATCCTTTCACTATTATACCATTATTTTAGAACAAAACGCTAATTACTCAAACACTGATACATTCTAAATTCACAAACTTGCCTCAGTCAACAAAAACAATGCATTTAGTGATATATAACAATATGTTACCTGATTACGTCTATAGTGATAAAAGTCACTAATATACCAGAACCTAAAATCGAAAACGGATTTAAACATTTGAAGACTGGTACATTCAGAAATCTCAAAAGAAACTATTAATTAACTTACATCGACTGTTTGAACATCAGTTGGACTCGATCAATTGCTTCAACAACGATTGCTAGAAAGAATATGGATCGCACATTAGTACACCATTGATATATGCCTACACGAAATGTCATCAATGTTACCCTACAACCACTTCCAAAATTCAAATCAAAGTAAGACCAATTATTAAAAAACTAACAGAAGAATACCTGTAATAATACTTGTTTGCGATCGAAATCATTCCTTGAGTTCATGAGGAGATTCATTTTGTGAGTGCTTAATGTAGAAGGAGGCCGTGTCTGTAGAGATTTCTAACAAGGATGTAAAACCATACGACTCAAGCCGCCACCTCGACCCAACAATAAACAGACCTTTCAGTTGAAAAATGCTCTGTGGAAGATGCCTTATACCTGCATCTTTTATATTTAACTCTTCCAAACTTTTCAAGCATCCAAATTCCTCAGGCAATTTCTCAACAAGAACACAATTGTTGAGATCTAAATGCACTAAACTTTTCATCTTACAGATGCTGTCTGGAATATCTCGTAAGGATATACAACCCCTTAGGTGTAGCTCCTCTAAACACTCTAATCTGCCAAGGTCCTTTGGTAACTGCTCAAGCAGCCCGCAAGATTTAAGGTTAAGATATTTCAGATGTTTCAACATGCATATGTTATCCGGAAGATGCTTAATCTCTTTCATACACAAAGTTAGCTCCTCTAAACTTTCTAACCGGTACAAATCTTTGGGCGCTTCTGGAATACCGCCTTCAATTGTAAGCTTTCTTAAATGCTGTAAACCACAGATACTTGCTGAAAAAGAATCAAGGTTTGTGCAAGCACATAGACCAAAAGATATGAGCTTCCCAAGATTTCCAGTGGATGAGTATTCAGGTTCATCATAAAAACATTTAAACTGAAATTTTGGCAAATTATTGCTAGGATGCAGTGGACATGTATCTAATGACTCCGCAATTAGGTGTAGCATAGCCGCGGAGTCAGGTCCATACTTTTTTCCAACCATAAAATACTCAAACCTTGAGCAACCACATAAATTTAAGTAGACAAGCCTTTCTAGACATCCCATGGGAGCGTGAACTTCATGAAGATAATAACATTCTTCAAGTTTTAAGTTCTCAAGATTTGGAGTGTGTCCTAGGTTAAGGTTATTCACCTTAGTACTACTTAGGTTGAGTGATTCGAGCTTCGGACAATTAACGGGCATGTGGAGTTCTACAAAGTCATTACATCCTCCAAGATCTAAGGTCTTGATATTTGGAGTGAGCCCAACGTTAAGGTTACTCACTTTAGAACCACTTAGGTTGAGAAATTTTAGCTTAGGACATTCAATTGGCATATGGAGTTCTACAAAGTCTTTACATCTCCCAAGATCTAAGGTGTTGATATTTGGAGTGAGCCCAACATTAAGGTTACTCACTTTAGAACCACCTAGGTTAAGAAATTTTAGCTTTGGACATTCAATTGGCATATGGAGTTCTACAAAGACTTTACATCCTCCAAGATCTAATATTTCGATATTTGGAGTGAGTCCAAGGTCCAAGTTACTCACCTTAGAACAACTTAGATTGAGCAATATGAGCTCTGGACATTCAATCAACTGGCATGTGGAGTTCTACAAAGTCATTACATCCTCCAAGATCTAATCTCTTGATATTTGGAGTGAGCCCAAGGTTAAGGGTACTCACCTTAGAAGAATTGAGGTTGATGTTTTTGAGATTTTGACATTTAAAGGGCATGTGGAGTTCTAAAAAGTCATTACATCCTTGAAGTTGTAATGTGTCGAGATTTTGAGTTATCCCAAGGTAAAGGGTTCTCAACATAGAATCATCAAGGTAAAGAGATTTCAGCTTGGGACATTCAACAGGCATGTTGAGTTCTACAAAGTCACAACAGTTTTGAACATATAACGTCTCAAGATTTGGTATTAACATAAGGTTAAGGGCTTGAACCTTAGAAGAATTGAGGTTGATGTATTTGAGATTTCGACACTCAACAGACATGTGGAGTTCTACAAACTCATTACATTCACCAACGTCTAATGTCTCGAGATTCGGAGTCATCCCAAGGTTAAGGGTACTCAACATCGACCCACCGAGGAAAAGAGATTTCAACTTGGGACACTCAACGGGTATGTGGAGTTCTACAAAGTCGCAACAGTTTTGAACCCATAACGTCTCGAGATTTGGAATTAGTTCAAGGTTAATGGTTCGGACCTTAGAAGAATTGAGATTAATGTATTTAAGATTTCGACACTCAAAAGACATGTGGAGTTCTACAAATCCATTACATCCTCGAAGGTCCAATGTCTCGAGATGTGGAGTCATCCCAATATTAAGGGTACTCAACATAGAACCATCGAAGCAAAGAAATTTCAGCTTGGGACATTCAACAGGCATGTCGAGTTTTACAAAGTCACAACAGTTTTGAACCCATAATGTCTCAAGGTTTGGAATCAAAGGAAGATTAAGGATTTGAACCTTAGAAGAATTGAGATTGATATATTTGAGAGTTCGTAACTCAATAGGCATATGGAGCTCTACAAATTCATTGCATCCTCCAAGATCTAATGTCTCGAGATGTGGAGTAAACTCAAGGTTAAGCGTACTCAACATAGAGCTATCAAGATAAAGAGATTTCAGCTTGGGACATTCAACAGGCATGTTGAGTTCTACAAAGTCACGACAGTTTTGAACATTTAACATCTCAAGATTTGGTATCAACATAAGGTTAAGGGCTCGAACCTTAGAAGAATTGAGGTTGATGTATTTGAGATTTCGACACTCAACAGACATGTGGAGTTCTACAAATTCATTACATTCTTCAAGGTCTAATGTCTCGAGATTCGGAGTCATCCCAAGGTTAAGGGAACTCAACATAGACCCACCGAGGTAAAGAGATTTCAACTTGGGACACTCAACGGGTATGTGGAGTTCTACAAAGTCGCAACAGTTTTGAACCCATAACGTCTCGAGATTTGGAATCAGTCCAAGATTAAGGGTTCGGACCTTAGAAAAATTGAGGTTAATGTATTTGAGATTTCGACATTCAACGAACAAGTGGAGTTCTACAAAATCATTACATTCTTCAAGGTCTAATGTCTCGAGATTCGGAGTCATCCCAAGGTTAAGGGTACTCAACAAAGAACCACCGAGGTAAAGAGATTTCATCTTGGGACATTCAACAGGCATGTGAAGTTCTACAAAGTCACAACATTTTTGAACCCATAAGGTCTCAAGATTTGGAATCAGTTCAAGGTTAAGGGTTCGGAGCTTACAAGCATTTAGGTTAATGTATCTGAGATTACGATACTCAATGGGTATTTGAAGTTCGACAAAGTTTTTACATCCTCGAAGATCTAATGTCTCGAGATGTGGAGTCCATCCAAGGTTCATGGTACTCAACGTAAAACCACCCGGGTAAAGAGATTCCAACTTTGTACATTCAATGGACATGTTGAGTTCTACAAAGTTCCTACATCTTTTAAGATGTAATGTTCAGAGATTTGGAGTTATCCCAAGGTGAAAGGTTCTCAAGTCCGAATAACTGAGGTTAAGGAACTTAAGCTTATTAAGAACCTGAAATAAGAAAAAAAAATGGAAGAATATTATTGTAATGATAAAATTTGGCATAGTAATGTATAATGCAAAACCTTCATTTATTCTACCTTTCTTTCTTCCCCTTCCCACAATTGAGAGAATATGCTCTGTTCCATTTCGAGGTCAACAAGCATGTTTGCTTGAAATGTTTTAGGTAAGCACGAAAAACCATAATTAGACCAATGTAGAGATTGTAGAGTATTCGGTAAGTACTGGTCAATTTGATTAGTTTCGGATTGGATAAATTCTTCAAATACGATGATACCTTCATCTTCCACATGAAGGAACCTAAGTTTCTTCATCTTTCTAAGGCCTTTCATAATTATAGCAGGATGGAGATCCGTATTCGTCAGTTTTATACTTCTTGTTGCTTCAGTACCCTGTGAATAAAATGAATGTTGAGAGTTAAATTTTTGTCATTACTAATAAATATGTGTTAGTTTTCCACCTTACGAGGAAACTTGAACCTTACCAAGTCATTAACCAATATATCTTCAATTTCCTCTTTAATCCATAGTCGATTATGTTTGTTAGGCTCTTCAGGGTGCAAACGACGAACAATATTCCTTCCCATTTCTTCTATATGGTCATGCATGAGCAACTTGTCATGTTCAGATATAGTTATCAAAGATTTTTGCTCAAGAACTTTCAAACCAATTTGAGCACAAAATCCACAACTTTCAAGTATTCTAATTGTTTTATCCTTCTTTTCACCTTTCAGTATGCATGCAACCTCTAGGAATATTTCTTTTTGATCATCCTCTAGACCATTATAGCTTAGTTCAAGTATTTCCAAAGTTTCCTTTAGTGGAATTGTTTTCAGTCTTTCAATGGCATCTACCCAATATTGCTTTGCTCTACCACAAAGAAATGAACCCAAAACTTTGATTGTTAAGGGAAGACCAGCAGCATAATGTACAGCCACTCTTGATAGCTCTTCATACCCTTGAACCGGAATCTCTTTGCTAAAAGCGTACCTACTGAAAAGGCAAATTGCTTCCTCGTGTGTTAACAAACTGATATCATGAATAAAGTTCACTCGGTATGCTACCAACACTTGCTCATCTCTTGTTGTGGCAATAATTCTACTTCCGGGCTTGAACCAATTTGGGTTACCTGCTAACGCCTCAAGCTGACCTATACTATCCACATCATCTAGAACAACAAGAACCTTTCTACTTCCCATAATTTTTTTCATCTTATTTTTCCCTTCAGAAACACTTTTTACAACGATGTTTTGATCATTTAACACATCTGAAAGGACCTGTTTTTGCAGTTCCTTCAACCCAGATAAAGAGCCTTTTGAAACTTCTCGGACATTCTCAACGAAGCTTACACCTTCAAACCAAATGGATATATGATCAAAAACAGTGGTGGCCAAAGTCGTCTTTCCACCACCTTCCATCCCCTTGATCCCTATCATTCGAACATCATCAATGCCAATTTCTAAAGACGAAATCACATTCTTTACCCTTGTCTCCATGCCTACTAAGTTCTCATCGACGCTCCAATTGATGAAACTTTGCTTTAGTGAAATGTCAATAATAATTTTTTGGATGAATTTTGCCTCATGCCTGCGTGTTAAAGAATATTCGATTAGATTACTCAAAATCCCACATGAAAAGATAAATTCAAATCTCTAACGTACAGTTACAGTTACGTTTTGAGTTAAAACTTTATAAAATAAAAACGAGATGAAGGAATTACCCATCAGCAGTGCTTTTCAACTCCCACCCAGCCAGACTGGCTGCTTCTTTTAGAGCATCTCTCCATCTATTAACAGCCTCTTTCTCTACATGCTTTTCAAAGGCTTCTCCAACTACCCCACTTTGGTTGCGAACTTCGGTGGGCTCCACATCATAGAAGATAGGGTAAGCAGTCTGATCGGTAGTCTTGTGGCACTCCATAATCTTTACGAGCTCATCTAAGCACCACGATGAAGATGCATAGTTCTTGGAGAATACAATGATGTGAAATCTCGACTCTTCAATGGATCTCATGAGCTGATTGTTGATCCTTTTCCCTTTCTCGATTCTCTCATCATCTTTGTAGGTGGTAATGCCTCTATTGTGAAGAGCATGATAAAGATGATCAACAAAGTTCCTACGGGTGTCTTCGCCCCTAAAACTCAAAAACACGTCGTACTTGAAGCTCTTTTGAATGGACGAAAATGAAGTAGATGCCATTGAATGTATGCTTCAAGAATCTAATAAAATAAAAAGCTTTATTAACTGTGGAAAGTTTATATGAACTATTTAGAGACAAATCAACAAGATGACAAGGGTTTAGTATTAATATAACTTATAATCAGCCGAGGAGAAAATATTCTTATTTGCATAACGACAAAGAGTATACCTAACCTGTCTTTAAAAATATTGATTACGTACACTGTAAAAAAATGATTTACTTAATATATTAATTACTTTACTAAAAATTATTTACATTATATATTCAATCAGCCAGCTTTTTGGGAGGTTTTAAAAAATAGAACAGTACAGATTTCTTAGCTGCCAATTAAAAGGGAGATATAATCATTTACATAGAGATCATACTATAATTTCAGTACTATGTTCATAAAGCTTACAAGTCAACAGAAAAACGTTTAATTTCGGTGGCAACATCCATGATGCATGAATACACACATTTAATTGTTAACACTTACTCACAAACATAAGAAAAGTAGCATTATTAATTGTTGATTTCAGAATGAATGCAGATGCAAAATAATACACAGTTACAGTCTCTAATGAAAAATTGTTTCTAGTATTATGACATCAATTAAAAGGTGCGTACACCCGACAAAGATGCCCTGTTCAAGTAGCATTAATATACGAAACTACAGTCGCTGGGCATTTTATCAAACAGTTGGAGTGCACCGAATATGAAGCTGATTCTAATTTGAATACTTAATTAATTAAAACAATATTACAAAAGCTCATGAACCAATTAGTGACCTGAACCCATGTGATATTCAGAAAACAGATCTATACAAACTCAACAAGATGCATGATATTATCATATAAGCAGTTGACATAAAGTTGAATTCAATAATTGAAAAGGATAGAAATCCCTAACTAATTAATTAATATAAAAAAAACTAACCTTATGATTGATTGATATAAGAACCAACTTGTAAATACAAGAGAGAGGCTGCTTTGGGAGGAAATGGATGAGGGAAGAAATAAAGAGCGGCTGTTGGCTATAAGGTTGGTAGGTAGGTGGGTGATTAACGGTAATTCTAGAAAACAAATTTACAAACCTTTTGTCTTATTCATCTTCTATTGTTAAGTAAATGAGAAATTATAAATTAAACATTTACAAATTAATATAATTTCACGTATGTGTCTTAACTCAAATCTCCTTTACAACACAAAATAACAAATAAATTATCAAGAGGGTCATTATATATTTTGGTCATAAACCTTTTTTTCAGGTGGCTATACTTAATATTTGTGTGGTTATTATGTTTTTAGGTCTATAAAGATTCAAACGGAAACATTATTTATATAAACTTTTTAAAAATTATATTTAAGCTATTACAAGTTTGAAGTATTTTTGTAATGTGCGACTTAACACGCACTATGCGTGTGTGCGGTTTAACGTATCCATGTATGCTTTTTGTACGGTTTAATGATTCTCTCGCAACACGCAGGTTTTATTCCAATGAAACTTTAATTTACACATATGGTACTTTGAATTTACCCAAAACAGGGATGGTGCGAAATAGAGCATTACGCAATAAGACATGTCACACCCCGACTTAGGGCCTAGAGGTGTGACCAACAATTGGTACATGTTTCGTAAATATATCAGAGTTGTGGTTTTATTTTAGCGGAAGACTTTGTTTATAACAAGATATTAATTCATTTTGAAAACTTTACAGATAATAAATACCCCCGAGTGTTTGATTTACAATTCTTGTTTGACTTGTTTACAATATTAAAAATTGAGTCATCTCCATATAGCGAGCGTCTAACTTCATGAGTGACTATAATTCCTTGCTACCTATGCCAATTAAGTCTGTTTCCCTTAAATGAGAGGAAAAATACGTCAGTGATATGCTGGTGAACCGTTAACTCTAAAAGCATATAAATTACTGTTATTATACAAATATAGTTTTCTTTACAAGCTCAGTGGAAACGTTATTTATTTCTGGGATTTGTACCACTGCCATACACACAATTCAAGAGTTCCCCGAGCTACATAGCGCATGTTTGGAGAACTTGTTATGACTACGCGTACAGTTATGTTTGGATTCAGACACATGTGTAATCGGTTTGAGTTAACTTTATTTTATATTTTTTATTATAACGTTTAGAGATCACGTAATCTCATGAAAACGTTTGACTGACTCTTTAAGACAAATAACATGTTCATCTTATAGAGTATAAATTTGTTTTGATTGTTTGTAAAGGTTTAACATATTCGCGTTATATAAAAGGTTGAACGTATTCACATGTGATTGTGATATGGTGATCTCGTTTGAACATCTTTGTGAATGAATGATGATTAACTTATAATAAAATAGATTTACATAAATATCTGGATTGTCTCTTGATCCGGCTACAGACCTTTAGTCTGGTTTTGATAGCTTTAAACCTTGATAACTAATTAATTTGAATAAAATATATAGACATGTAGTCCTTTTTTTGTTTACGAATCATGTGCTTGGTTTCCTCTTCATAAAGAAACATCTATCATAGGTTTCTTCTTCCAAAAGAAACATCAATTGACTAAATCTTTGTATGTAAAATCTTATGTTTCTTAATCATGAAGAAACAATGTTTTAACTATATTCCTTGTATGTAAAACTTCATGTTTCTTAATCATGAAGAAACTATGTTTTGACTATATCCTAATGTATGTAAAAATTATGTGTTTCTTAATTATAAAGAATCGTTATTTTAACTATAACTTTTACATGTATAAAGCTTATGTAAACATAAATATGATCAAGGTTTGGGCTATACCCCAAACTATGTTTAAAGCCATATAAAATAATAATAAAATAATAACTTAAGTGGAACCCTACCTTACACGGATATTTGGAGTTTACACACATAAGCTTAAACGAGCAGCACTTCTACTATATATCGTGAACCGGGGCTTAAATCTTCGGAACTTCGGAACTAGGCACGCACCACAAGACTTGGCACGCTTCCCGAGGTAAAGTGTGTCTGAATGAGTGTGTTTTGGTGTGAGAAGAAGGTATGCAGTTCACCCCTATTTATAGGCTGATTTCATGACCCATTGCGTAGCGCTATGACTCAGCATTCTCTGTGCTGCCACATGGTGGGACACACGTCAGCTCGCCCCGCATATCACAAAGGAGTTATGGGTCAGTCCATCGCGTATTGCAACATCGCCCATCCTCGTTTTCTTCCCGGTTCCAACACGTAGCGTGATGGTTTCTTGATTAAGCCCGTCGCATAGCGTGATGGGTTTCAAAATTCAAAATTTCCATTTTAGTCCTTTACGTTTACAAAAATACTAAGGCGTCTCTAAAACTGTGCGAGCGTAAGTGCGCCATCAAAACGTCACATTGCGCATGTGCGCGTCGGGTTCTTCGCGCCCTCGCTAAGACAAGTGAGTGTGTCTAGCCACATAAGAATGTTATCATATGAACTCATCTTCTTATAAGGACTCCTCAACTACAATTCTATTTATGCGTTTATTTGTATTTCTCAATTAATTGTTACATGATTATTTGCTAAGGTGTTTATGTATTGTTTGGTGAACTCATCTACATCCTCATTAGTAAGATCATGTGTTGTCTGAGTAATCTAACCCTGTGTTTGGTAAAAATACTTTTTTGTTAATTAATTGTTGTTAATACTGCATCCGTATTGGAATTGTCTATTACTTACACACACATGGGGATGAAGAGAACATGAGAACTAATAAAAAATTATTTTTAATTTAATTAAAAAAATATTTTTAATTTTTTTCCTTTCATCATTCTTATATGTTGTTATTCTTCATTAGAAAAAAATATAAAAATAAAAAATGATAAAAAAAACTCGTTGTAGTGCACATACGCAATACATCAATTTTTTTGTATTGCATATGTGCAGTAGTGTGTATTTTATATGTGCAATAGTATTAAATATCATATATGCAATTGTTTGTATTGTATATATGCAATAGTGTTATATTATATGCAAAAATTAAAAAAAAAAACGTTATAGTGCATATGTGCATTAGTGTTGTATTACGTATATGCATAGCGTGCATTGAATACAATAAATGGTGTTGTATTTTGCATATATTCAATAATGTGAATTGTGTAATGCAATTGTGTTGTATTATATGCAATAAAACCATATTGTATATATGAAGTACACATTATTGCATATATGCAATACATCGACAATTTTTTTTTCTTTTTTTAAGGAACAATATCAACTTATTAGAAGGAGGAAAGAAAAAGAAATCAAAAAATAAATTTTTTTTAAAAGTTAAAAATAATTCTTTATTAGTTTTTTAGTTCTCTCTTTACAAGAAGTTCTCACTAAATCTCACTCATATATATATATATATATATATATATATATATATATCAAAATTTGTGTTTGCTCACTCAACATTTTTTTGTTGATAAATCTATTTATTTTTTACGCATATTGTAGGTACATGCATTGGATGATTGAAGTTTGAAGCTAGTAATTTTGGACTTTAGATATCAACATAATACTTTTCTTATTTTTATTTATTTTGGATACTTGGTGGTTTGTTTCTACTTGGATTGTGATGTATTTCAATTTTATGGAATAAAATAATTAGAGTCATTCTTATTAATAGTTTCTTGTGAGCTACCGAACAATTTAAGTTGGACCCGACATATTCCGTCGTAGGCTGGGTTATGATAGCTGAATGGTCTTACGAGACAAATAGAATGTTTACGTGAATGTTGAATGTGAATTGTTAGGTCGCAACGTGAATGTTAATAAGTAATGGTAAAATATGAGTAATGATGACCTAATGAATTCGTAAACTAGAACCTACTCAGTGTAGCTGTAGCTGACTTTTAATAATGGTGAGGATGGTAGGGAACTTGGAGTACATGCAACGCTATCTATGATGAGACTGACATCCAAGCGAAGAGTTTTATGTTATGTTTGAAAAGAAACGTTTTAAGTTTATGTTTAAATTTAATGTGTTAAAATGTATAATTTCCAAGAAATTGAGGTAACTGTTGCAATGCGTTAAAACGTGGCAATAAAACCTGAGAATGGGGCTGAGTGATTGATTTTCCAGATGATGAATGTTTGATTTTGGTGTTACACAAGTGTTGTTTTGTATCAGCGTTTGAATGGCAATATCTTCAGATGCTTATAATAAGACACCAGATATATAAGATATATAAGATGGTGTGTGAAACTAGCCTAATACCAAAAGAATATGAGAAAGTGATGTAATTAGACTTAGAATTATACAAGAAACAAAGTAGCTAGGTCAAATAAAAAAGTCACATGATTGTGTAAGAAAAGTCAAAATAGGATCGAAAGATTTGTTTGTTTTAGAGCGCGACATTTAGATATAGACACGACGGTTAGTTAGTTAAAACAGCTAATTACTGTCCGTTGTAAGGGTACAAATACCCCCCCCCCCCCTAATGTACCGACATATTCAAGTGTGTTAATATAACGTAGTGTGTGTAAAGCATTTACTCTCTCTTGTTCATCACGGGTTCATTGCACATTCATGTGCATAACCCAAAATCTCTTGTTCATCCTATTGGTGATCTTAAATGAATAAATGATCCGGCCAATAAAAGAGAGATATTTCATTAATAGAGATATCTCGGGGAATGACTATTAAATGATAAGCTTAATTTTTATAACTATTTTTGGAAATATTATAATCAACGTGTCTATCATGGTAATTTTCATGTAATTTATATATGGCTGTACTGCATGGTGGTGTAGTACAAATGAGACATGATCCATGTACTAGGTGTACTATCAACGTTAACTCCAACAACCCAACTCATCATCACTCTCATCTTATATTGGCGTTTCTCTCTTAGATCAATTGCAGAATTTTGTAGATCATAACAGAGCTTACACTCATAGAGGCAGGTGATCAGTTGTCTACTCAACCTTTTTGTTACATAAAAATAAATAAGGCTTGTTAAGGTTGTTATCTTTGTTTACTTTTTTGAAGAAACTAAGTTTGTTGTGCAGAGAATGAGTACCCGCAAAATCTGATTCTGGGACAACATCAGCCGGCATCGTTTTGAAGCCACCTCCTTATGCATTGGTACATAAGTTAAATAGTTAAATCTTTATTCATTAGGAAAATAACCTAAATAATCATTTTAACCATATTCTTTTTCATGTTGCACATATGGTAGGATGCTCTAGAACCACATATGAGCAAAGACACATTGGAATATCATTGGGGAAAACACCATAGAGGTTATGTCAACAACCTAAACAAGCAAATTGAGGGAACTGAATTACATAAACTGTCATTAGAAAACATAATATTAGCTTCGTATAATAAAGGTGAAACTCTTCCCGCCTTCAACAACGCTGCACAAGCTTGGAACCATGAATTCTTCTGGGAGTCTATGAAACCTGGCGGTGGTGGAAAACCGATCGGGGAACTTTCAGAATTAATAACCCGAGATTTCGGTTCGTTTGAAGGCTTCGTTCAAGAGTTCTCGAAAGCTGCCGCTACTCAGTTTGGTTCGGGTTGGGCTTGGCTTGTGTGTAAGTGTTTGTTTGTTGTTTGTTCCCCCAAAATTGGAAATAATATTTACTATTTTTTTTTAAAATCTTTGTATGTGTAGATTACAAAGAGAACAAGAAGCTTGTTGTGTTGAAGAGTCCGAATGCTGTTAATCCTCTTGTGTTGGGATATTATGTGAGTTGACAATAATATAATATTATATTCTTTTTGTATATTGGTTTTAGATGAATCTATAATTCTTGTGTTAGCCTGTGTAATGAGAGATGGAAAGGTTTTTTCTTTATATATTGGAGCCACCTCTAGCATGAACTCTGTGTAGTGCAGGACTATAAAATGGGGCGTTTTGTGCTATGTGGCGTCCAATTAGCAAATTGTGGGTTTTTGTTTCAGGGGTGTAATGGTGTTGTAGGCAAATATATCTATACATATACATATACATATATATATATATCACATACACAAGATTATAATAATAATAATAAAAAACCAACACACTAGGCTACATGCAGTTCCCCCCCCCCCCCACCCAACACACACACACACACATTTCGCCCCATTTGTAGCCTGGGGGCGGTGTTCTCGCCCCAAAACCTTGTTTGTCGCCCCTCAAATTCGCCCCGGTACATATACCCTAATTAAGGGCTATTGGGCTACTTGATTGTAATCTAAACTACTGTGTAGTACATAATCTAACAAGAGGTTTCTTTTTTTTTTCCTGAATTTCCAGCCACTCCTCACCATAGATGTTTGGGAGGTAACATTTCTTTCACTTGCATTTTCCACAATATACAAACTATATATGTCTATGACAGATTCACTAACTTCAATTTAAATCTAATTTGTGGTTGCAGCATGCATACTACCTGGATTTTAAGGCAAGAACTTCTTACTTTCATACAGAAGCATTTATGCATACATACACAAACACATGGACAGATCTATGCAAAAACACTATGTACTATGAGAACACAAAGAGCTGTAGAAATATATATGAGGGATCTATTTCTTATTTATTAACAAAACACAAATAACAAAATGAACCTTTAGCCTATCGAACGCTTGATTAATGCCACACTATAATGACATTAAAATTTATTTTCTGTTACAGAACCTCAGGCCCGATTATATATCAACTTTTCTCGATAAGCTTGTATCATGGGAGGCAGTGAGTTCCAGGCTCGAAGCAGCCAAGGTCTGAGGGAAAGAAAATTGGAGGCAATTGATGCAAGGCCTAAAACGACACAATAAAACCCGAGATTGGGAGTGAAACAAATAAAATGTATTGTGATGTCTATGTTTTATGGTAATGTATTGCGCCTTATGTTCTGTTGTAATTACTAAAATAAAAACGAACTTCGTTCTGTTTTTTTTTTCTTTATATTTTATCACATTTAAATTATAAAATATGTAAAACTAATTACGAAACGGTTCCAACTCTACCTGGTTAATTAGTACCTGTTACAGTTGGAATTGGAGTTCACTAATAAGAGAAAGAAAACAAAAACAGAGAAGAATTTCGTCAACATATTCGTAATCCTATCATTAGACAATTGGGTTGAATAACACTAAAAGAACTGACTGTTACATAGTAGACCCTTGACAATACAAAAATTACAAATTGAACCCCTAAACTGTCAGTACCATAACATTGATACCTTTCCCTTCAAAACATCCTTGACCTCCCCTACCAACAGTAGTCCTCCCAAAAGCACTAGACAATATTGTATTGTTGGACAGATTTGTTGAGCGCACAATTGTTAGATGAGTAGAAGAAAGAATCGAATCAACAAGAACTTGTATTAAAACTTGATAATATGGTGTATAACTTGTATTTTTTTTTTGAACGAAAAATAAAAGAATTAAGGTGTATAACATGTATTAAAACTTGATAATATGATATACATCGTGCTTTTTCTTAACACATGAGTGGTCTTATACAATACATAGTTGACCAAAAAAAAATTCCACATGGTCGGAATCTTTTGGGGTCAGAATACTATCATGGGGTCGGTTCGGCAGTTCAAGTCGGGTCCAACTCGGTTGTTCGGATCAGTTCGGTCATTCATATTTCTTTCATAGTATAGATTAGCATTGTGTTCCCGAGTTCAATTTAGTGAAAGAAAAGAAAAGAAAGTGAGAATAGTTATGAAAAAAGGGTATTTTCGAGTTTTTTCAAGGAAGGAAGCAGAAAGGAATTAAATTGGAAGGAAAACTAACTCTTATCTCTAATTTTTCAAATTGGAATGAATTGAAGAGAAAGAAAAGTAAACAAGTTTGATCAAACTCAAATTACAAAGTTACCCTGGTCCTATTTATCTTAAGTCTTCCTTGTTTTTTGTAAGTGTAACCAAATTGTCGACCCTACTCCAACGCAAGTAAACGGCCACATGTAAATCCATTATTGATGTTACTCGTTGACTATTGCTTCAATGAGATTGTGATTACCAATCAATGCATAAACTTTTTTTTTCTTTTTCACTTTATATGTACCAGAAGTTATTTATTTATGGTTTATTTAAGTTATGAATGGAATTCCAAGTACGATCTTTGGCTCGTCTGTAATAATGGAGCATTGCTTTTGCACTTTATTATTATTATTATTATTATTATTGTTGTTGTTGTTGTGTTATAACTTGATACTTATGTAACTAAACTGAGTAGGAATTAGAATCTTGCTGTGAAAGTTTGTATATTTTCGGATACAAGGTTTCTTCACAATCAAGATCTTCAAAGACAGTGGAAGGTAGTTCAAGAATAAAAAGGCCACCGTAAAGTTGATAGTATAATTGAAACAAAGGTATAGTTGTAAAATTGTAAGTTCTTTCTTTTCCTTTCAACTCAGGAACACATGTAAGCTTTAATTTATTTTCATTTCCTTCGAACTCAGGAACACGATAGTAACTTATATGTTTTCCTTCTCGTCGTTTTTTTTCTCTTATTAATTCTCTTTCCTTTCTTTTATTTTATTGGTTAAACTCATAACAGAGTGTTAAGAGTGGAAAAGAAATGAAATGGGAGGAAAGAAAAAATATTATTATGTTCTATAAGTTTTTTTTAATGAGAGAATAGAAAGAAAATAAGAGAAAGTTGTGTTTTAATTAAATGAAGGAAAAGAAAAAAGATGGAAGGAGAACAAGGAAAAATAAAGAAGCGAGTTGGAAGAAAATATTTTCTTTCCAATATGGAATGAAATGAGAAGAAAAGAAATGAAAGATAAAATATATAAAACAAATGAAAATAAACATTTTCTTTATTTTCTTTTCTCTCATTAAGATTTAACATTCCTAATCTGTAAATTAGGATTTGAAAATTTTCCGAATCTATTGCTTTTGTAAACACATTAGCTAACTGATTTTGAAATGAAACATGTTCAATTGAAATCCAAACTTTTTTTTATAGCAATCTCTTATGAAGTTATGCATGATCTCAATATATTTTGACTGAAATAGTTTATCCGAATAGTGACCATCATTAATATAAAAAAATAAATATACTTTTATAAAATGTAAACTTTTATATAAAATATGAAAACAAAATTTTATATTAAGAATATTACTATAGCACGTTTCGGCATAAATAATAACAATTATATTATGTTTTGTAAAAAACATGGAACATAATACATTTGTCATAATTCAAATAGACGTCTATTAATAAAAGAATATTATATTTTAAGATAAATAATATATATTTTTTATTAAATAACGTTCAAGTTTAGTTTCGAAAACATATATTAGTTTTACAACGATTATTTGAAATTGTATTGTTCCAATATATTTATAAGATATTTTAAAACGTTCGATTTAGTTACGCTTTTTCCTAAACAATAGAAATTTGTAATTTAGTTATTAGAATCATAATAAATAAGACACGTGAGGATAAATAAATTAAGTTATGATAAGATTCCATTTGTATCTATGTTTATGTGTTAATATACTTGGTATTAAACATAAATCAAGTTATCATTTGGATAAATGTTAATAAGATCTTGACGTTGATTGACATATTACCACACTTGAATGTTATTTGAGCTGACGCAAATGTGAATTTTCTCGTAAATCCCCTCATTTTAATGATTTATAAATGTTTTTGGGGGAAAAGTATGTAAATTAAGGGCTATATATTTTACAAATTGTGTTAAATGGGATGAGTCATTATGAAAGGAAAAATCGTTAACCTAGAGAGAAACGACATAAAAATATTGATAGATACATCGGGGCGACGCCCCCGCTCTTCCAGTCGCTCTAGTTGAAAAGGTGGGAATATTTTAATTTTGGTATGCATCAGGTTTATCATAAATGATAGTCATACATGTGTTGTACTCTTTGCTCGTTTACAACTAACGCGTTTTGTTTAAGAAATATATAACTATGTTTGGAAAAGTGGAAATTAAATTCTCATTGAAAAGAATGGTGTATAATGAAATTTATCATTGATAAGAATGATGAATAAATGGGAGTAAAGTCGAGAACTGTTACATCCCAGTTTTTAATTGAGAAACTCACCAGCATTCGTGTTGACTAAATTATTTTAACATACTTTTCAGGTAAATGAAGAAAATGGATGCTTCGTGGAGGATTCGGAAAGAACGGTGTTGTGCGTTTGAATGAATGATAGTTGGACTTGTGATTTAAAATAGAACCGTGCATGTTTGACACGTGTAAAATTCTATTATTTAATAAAGTCCAACTTATGGTTCATTATTTTTAATCTGATTGGTTGAACAGCGTCTGTCACTGCCCAAATTAACAAAATTTAGCCCTCTGTTGTCAAGTTAACGATTTTGGGATGTGACATATAATCATTTAACCAATCATAGTAATTGTATTCGATAGATATAAACAACTAAAACACACAATATTATACACTAAAAACACATTATTTCACCCACACATCAACTATTTGTTTACATTATGTGTTGCGTCATTCACCAAGTTATGATAAAAGTGTAAAACATAAATGATATCGGTTATACCGACTGGTTTTCTAAACATCACGTTTTAAAATAACCAATGCATTTTATCAAGTTTAAAGTCATGGATGAACAACTTGTAATAGTCGACATTAGTGCCCGATTATTAAAAGCGTCCTCTTTAATATAGGAAACCGTAGCGGAGGTTCTACCTTTGCATTACATCGTCATTGTACTGCGAGAACTAAGGTTAGTGTCACATTTCTTTTTGCCTAGTGTTTCATGTTCTCGAAGAACTTGGCATACTGTTTTTTATGATTAAAGTGATAAACTACTATTATAATCACATTGTACCTTTGTACACCATAACCATTAGCCATAGGATGACCATGAGATATATTGATAGATCTATCTAGTTGTGACAATCCCATCCTATTTGGTTAGTCGCTCTTACTTTACTACAGACAGAATGGGAGAATTTATATTAAAATGTTTCCCGAGGACAAACTTACAAATGTTTTGGTTTGATTATGGAACTCTGTGGTGGCGAACGTGTTGTGAGATTTAGTTAATCTGTGACCGTTATAAGTTTATCTAAAAAAATCATAACGAATTAACGGTTAAATAAAGAAATTTTGTTGAAAATGTTATTTACTTTTCATTATGTGAACTCACCAACCTTGTGTTAACAGTACTTCGTAAACATTTTTTTCAGGTATGACTAGGCACGGGAATGAATGTGTGATATATGACGTAACTGCTTTCGTTAGTGAACATAAACAACCTGGGATACCACCCCTTTTCGGACCCCAAAGCTCTATACTTACGTGATATGTCACACCAATAAAATACTCTAACTTGTAGACTTAACGTCTCGAAACCTAAAGATACCGTTTTGTAACAACTTCTAATTTGTGGTATCTTAATTGGGCTCAAGCCATTCTATAAAGGGAAACAAAAATAAGAATGATGAGAATGATTTGTCGTCTTAAAAATAACCATCATAAAAAAATCATAAATCAAAACAAAAAAAAAAAGAAAAAAACCTAAAATATTTCTTCTGCCGTCATCATTCAACAAAAAATAATAATGTTGAGGAAAAACAATCATTGTGTTTTTTTTATCGTTTGTTATTTTATTTGTTTTCGTCATTGATTGTACATTTTTTCCCATGACATTGTGTCTTTTTTCTCGATATTTACTCAACATTGTGTTATATATTGTGATCTATTATTTTTTATTTATCATTATGTTTTTATTTTATTTTCGTCATTGTGACTTTTTTCATCGACATTATGTCTTACTTGTCTTTTTTTTTTGAACGAGAAGACGAGGGAACTATTTTATTTTTTTTATATTTATCGTTTTTTATTTATATTTTGAGTTATGATTTTTTTTCTTGAGTTTTTCTTAAGAGGTTTTTATTGAAGCCACAAATCATTCTCACACTTCTCATATTTGTCTCCCTTTGTATTTTAACATTTTTCTCCTAACTGTGGTTAAGTTATGTTTGCTATTTTCGATAACCAATTTCTGTTATCACGCATTTCTCCGTTGCGATTCGAGGTGTGACATGTGTGCTCTTAGATCTAGTACTAGGAAACAGAACCTGCTGAATATATGAACGAGAGTTGCACAAGTCTAAAAAAAAAAGAAACCAATGGAAGCCTTGATGGAAAAAATAATCATAGCCGAGGTCGAAATCGTATAAAGTCAAGGAACAACTACTGAGATGAGAGATCATGAAATACTAATCTCTGAGTATGTGAAGCCTTCGCTTACTCCTCTTTCTAGTGTCATGAGACCGAATGAACTGTTTATCATATTCCTACTTAGATCATTCAGTTGATTCGGATCCGTTACACTTTTAATGACCTAGACGATGATGACACTAATGCCCACCTTGAGACTTGAGTTGTTCTTACAGCTTTGTGACATATTCAAGATAAAAGTCAGTTGATGAGGTCAAGCTTCGAAATTTCCATTTTCGCTAAAATCTAAAGCCCATTGGTGGCTTATGTCATTACCTAATGATTCCATTACCAATGAGTAAAGTTATAATTCATTTCATTAGTTGTCAACATGCATTTTTACCTGGAATAAAAGTTGAATATTTCTCCTTTGACATAAATACAAATTTTGTCTTCTAAACGTAACAAAATTTTGAATTACGTCTTTTAAAAAGTTTGTTTTCATTCATTGTCCTTTATATGAGAAATTGCATCACTTTTAGTCCTTTAACATAATATCCATTAAAAAAACTAAGTCCTAACATGTATAAGACACATGAGGGCAAAACGGTATTTTTCAAGCATTCGTTATTAAATACCTAAAATTAAAACAATAACAAAATATGTGTCCCACTTTAATTCTTTAATATTAAAAATGGAAAAAAAGGACCTACCAGCTACCACCCCTCCCACTCCATCATCACCGATCATCCTCTTCTTTTATCACTCAATTTTCTTCTTCACAATCACACCACCCAACTTCAACTTATTATTTACTAGGAGGCAATTCTTCACCTTTACATTCACATTCGCCTTCTCTCTCAAATATCAATTTTGACCACAAATCCTTCAATTATGACACCGAGCTCTGTGGTCAACATAATCGACATTCATTACAGGGTGTCATATTTAGATTTTATTATTTGTTAGAAATAAAAGGTTGAAATTACTTTTATGCCCTCATATGCCTAGCACATGTTAGGACTTAACCGAGTATTTGGATGGGCGCTATGTTAAAGAACTAAAGGTGATACAATTTCTCATATTGAAGAAACACAAATCCAACCCTCAAGGTCTAACACGTTAGTCCGAGGGTTATGGTTAAGTATTCTACACGATGGGTTATAAAACCTTCTTGGCGCAGACGAGTGTATCCTGCAAAACAGAACACCGTGAGCTCGTTACGAGGAATGGGGGGATTCTCTCGTAACCACCCTTCAGCGTGATAATCAGTACTTGATAGTATAAGATAATACAGTTTGATAGTAATAGTCGGGGAGAGTATATCCTTTACCATTTGGAGGTTTATTGGTATTTATAGCCGGAGGAGAGAGAGTGTGACCAACTACCATGTCAGGTTTTCCACCAGTAATATTCTCCACCGTGCGGTCGTGGTGGTTGGTGGAAGTTGGTGGACATCATGGCCTTTTGACAAGAACGTGGTTGTACTGTTTGTACCGTCCTTTATGTGTTGTCTAATCCCCATTGGTTTGGTGTCTATCCCTATGTGGGTTGCCACCTATTTGTCCCATGCTGGTGGGACCTTTGTATTACCATTCCCGAGGTGTCAGGAAAAGGTTTATATTGGACTCCACTCTTCGCGCCTTGTACTACGCCTGGCGTAAGTTATATCCTGGCGCCTAGTGTTCCGCCAAGCGTATTAACTTAGTGTTATACTTTGTTAAACGGTGGGTTTCATACCCTACCTCTACAAGTCCCCCTAGTCCATAGTCGCCCTTCTTTAGAGAGGTGGGGGTTGTGGACTTATCATGGGCTTTTGGTTACGCATCTTGGTAGCCTTTTACCGATTTACCCCGTTAGTTTGGTCTGTTTTTGTAAATCGTTCCGTGCATTGGCGGGTGATTTATGATGATCGTCCTTTGCCGAGCCTTATTTGGCGGGTGATTTATATTAAATCATCCCATGGCAGAGCCTATTTTGGTGGGTGATTTACGTTAAATCATCCCCTGGCGGAGCCTATTTTGGTGGGTGATTTATGTTAAATCATCCCGTGGTGGAGCCCGTTTTGGTGGGTGATTTACGTTAAATCATCCCATGACGGAGCCTATTTTGGCAGGTGATTTATGTTAAATCATCCCATAGCGGAGCCTAATTTGGCGGGTGATTTAATTTAAATCATCCCATGGCGAGGCCTATTTTGGCGAGTGATTTGTGTTAAATCATCCCATGGCGGAGCCTATTTTGGCGGGTGATTTAAGTTAAATCATCCCATGGCGGGGCCTATTTTGGCGGGTGATTTGTGTTAAATCATCCCATGGCGGAGCCTATTTTGGCGGGTGATTTATGTTAAATCATCCCATGGTGGAGCCTATTTTGGCGGGTGATTTATGTTAAATCATCCCATGGCGGGACCTATTTTGGCGGGTGATTTATGTTAAATCATCCCATGGCGGAGCCTATTTTGGCGGGTGATTTATGTTAAATCATCCCATAGCGGAGCCTAATTTGGCCAGTGATTTATGTTAAATCATCCCATAGCGGAGCATAATTTGGCGGAGTCTATCGTTGCCAATACTTGTCATCTTGGTTTCTTTTATATTGATGACGTGTAGTTTGGCGTGGATGGGTGAATTAAATGCAAGTCAGTGAAACGACTGCTAGACGTGACAGTTTGACGGCAGTTGCTCTGCTGTGCAGACTTTCTGCCTGTGTTAGGCGAATGGGCGAGAATCCCGGTGACGCGCCCAACTGTAACACACATCCACTGTCGTCTTATTATCGTGGCGTTTCCTGATTGGACCACGCGTTATTTATCCCTTTTGTATCCCCCGGCCCTCATTAATTGCGATTAGTATAAATAGGGGGGTTACACCGTTTTAAGCATCGTTTCTCAACGTTTTCATTTTCTCCCAGTTTCTTTCCCTTGAACCATCTGCATTTTATGGCTGAATCATCTCAATCCTCGAAGGCTAATTCGTCGGTTGTCGTATGTCTCCCGACGACTTCAATACTGTGGTCAAGGTCTATAACCTTGGCCCTGAGTATGAGCCTGAGTTGCCTGCCCCCTGCAAGACAGCTCGAGAGGCTCCTGTCGGCAAGATTGCCGTGTACTGGGAGTATTTCTTTTTGGGCAATTTCCGGTTGCCCCTTACCCGGTTTTTGGTAGATGTTATGGATGTGTTTGGGCTACATCTCAGCCAGATTCATCCATTCGGGATTGCTCGTCTTCGCCATTTCGAGTATACCTGTCATTGCCTCGGCATTATTCTGACGGCTGATAGGTTATCTGCTTTCTATCGGTGGCGTTTCTCCCAGGGGTGGTATAACTTGAATACCGTCCCTAGTGCCAAGGCTATTGCCTTGGATGCACCGCCTAGTTTGCACGAGTGGAACAGTTTGTTCTTCTACGTTTTTGCGCGCGTGGTTCCACACCCCATGTATTTCACGGATGTGAAAGAGCTTCCTGCCGAAAGTGGCTCCTTATACCGGTTCTGACTGGTTCACCACTTTGCAGGCTAGCCTTTCTCCACTCCGTCACTATCCGGAGCGCGCGTTGGTGCTGTTCGGCATGAGTCGCATCTGAGATGACGCTGCGATGGTGCCAGTTATTCATAACGGTGGTCAGGGTTAGTCTCTCTTTTTTACTTTTGCTCTGATGTTTGTTTGGTAATGACCTAACTTTTTTTTCAGAGGTGGACGACTGCATGCTCCTTCTGCAACCTGCGCCCGAGGGCACTAAAATGCTGAGGCAGAGGGAGTTGGGTCCTCGTGAAGAGCCTATCCTAACGCGGACCGCCCGGAACTTTGTGTTTCCACTTCCTATGGGGCAATCATCTCCTCCGCGACGGCTGCCACCTCCCAGTTCTGTTAACCCTCAGAGTGGTAAGTTGAACTATATTCTATCATTTTTCTTTCAGTTTGCTTCTTTTGCTAACGTTTAGTTTTCTTTTTCAGGTAGACGATCTAACGTTGTGCGCCTTCCTAAGTGCAGTAGTAGGAGCGCGCAACGCAGTGTTGGGGAGACGGTTGCGTCTCCGATAGATGCCGCCGCGAGAAACGTCGTGGATGATGATGACGATGTCGTCATGGTCTCCCACGTTCCTTTCGGGGTTCCGGTGTCTTCGTCCGCATCATTGCTTGAAGCACTCGGTTTGAGTGCAAGCATGGAGTCTTCCCCAACCACCTCCGCACAGGTTTCTGTTGGCTTCTCCTCGCCAACAGCTTCACAGCCTGTGGTTGCTGTGTTTGCGCTGGACACAACGGTTGCCACTCCAATTTTGGTGGCGACTGATGTTGTGTCTTCGGCCGCAACTCCTGGAACAGTTGTCGATACGAATTTAGTATCTACCGGTCCATCTTCTTCTTCTTCTTCTTCTGCAGCGGGTGGGGCGTTCACTGTTCCACACGATTCGGGTTCCGCTCCTGTGATTAATGAAGATGATGAAGAGATACCCCGCGTCTTCAAGAAGCCTCGGCTTGGCGGGTTTGTCAAGCGCAGTCTTGTTAAATTGTCAGGTATAATGTTTGCTAATAACTCTTTTTGACGCGATCTGATATTCTCTAAATTCGTTTGTTTTTTGTTTCAGGCACGCTGGCGATTTCTTCATCGACTGTTTCTCCTGCACCTTCTGGTGTTGCATCTTCTCTGGCGGCCCTTTTTGCCAGTTTGCCAATGATGACAAGTGTTGGCGGCTTGTCGGAGGCGGCGCCTACTGTACAGATGGCGGGTGTGGTTGGCCCGTCTGAGGCCGAAACCATTGTGACGACTGTTCGTGCGTCGACTGGGTCAATTCCGGTCGTCTCTCTGCCGACTTCGTCTGCTGAACCGATGAAGGCGATTATGGAAGAATCGTCTAATGTTGGTCTTGAATCGGCGAGCATTTCTTTCGCTGAGTTTTTTGAAATCAAGACAGTCCTCGCCGGATAAGAATTTTATTCTTGATGGTGACGAGGTTGTGCCGCCGCTGCCTCTTAGCATGGGTGCGACGGTACAAGGTAAATTTTTTGAGTTCCGAGGCAGCAGCAGTGGCGGGTTTAGTGGCGGTTTGAGTGGTGGGGTACTAGATGTGGATATGGACCCCCGCGACTCTATAGAGGCGAACCAAGTGTTTCGCCCTCGCTGGAAGGTTACTTGCAGTGCCAATTTTGAAGATCCTGCCACTTGCTCCGAATATTTGGAGCATGTCGTTCCTCCTGGTGAGCGCATTGCTCGTAAAAGCCAGCCCCGGATTACTTTGTATTCCAACGCCGCTTTTCACCAAGTCCATGCTTTCTCTTGTTTCGCGGAGTTACTGCGCGAGAACCGTGCCTTCATGAAGAGAAAATTGATGCCGACGCTCGTATGAGGGAGATGGAACAATTGGTGAAAGATACTGAGGCCGGCGCCTGGAAAGCGGGTAAAGAATCGTCTGATTATCTCCAAGCTTTAAGCGATGTCGAGGCGAAATTGGCGAAAGCTGAGGCAGAACTGGCAGAGTCTGCCCGTGAGCGTGCCGCCCGCTATAAGGATTTTGAGGCTGCGTGCAAGAAATCTAATGCTGATCTTGCAGATGCACGCAGTCACGCCGTTGCCGCCAAGGAGGCTTCCGCTCGACTCGAGAGTGAAAACGCTGCTTTCCGCAAGCGTATTGAAGAGTTGGAGGCGGAAGCTGCGCTGAGGAAGGCGGATGCAGGCAAGCTGGCTGACGCGCTGGTTTCCAATGAGGAGACCATTAAAGTTTTGACTTTTGAGCGTGCTGCTGCCGCTGCTGACCGCGATTGGTTGTTGAAGCATGCCATTTGCAAGGTATTCTTCCTCTTTTTTGCTCTCTTTTTTTTGTTCATTCTCCTATTATTTTTCTTTATGCACGTTGCCCAACGCATCATTAGCGATAATGATTTGACGCGTTGTGTTGGAGCCCTTGTCAATGCTTCTCAACAGCTTGGCCACAAGGCTAGTTTTCAGGATGTTGTTACGCATTTGTGTGAAAACCTCCCACTTGAGGCCTATGCTCTTCACGCCATTGATGTGGAAAAGGAGTATACCGCCGCTGAGATGGAATATTATTCTCTTACGTTTCCTATTCTTTCCCAAGTAGCTCAGTATGCTAAGGAGGAGAATTGCGTGCAGCTGTTAAGGATTTTGCTTGAGCCTTCGCAGGCTGGTCCTTCCACCGCTCCTGTTAGTGGCCAAGGATATAGCGTGGTTGTTGAATCTGGGAAGAGTGTCAACGACGTAGATTAGGCTATCTTCTTGATCTGTATAGTTGTACCCTTTTGTTTTGTTCCCCCCCTTTTTTTATGCGCGGGCGTAAGTGCTCGCTTGTAATTACTTGTATATAAATGAAATCAACTTTTATTTAACTTGTGAAATGTGGAGTATCGTTTCCATTCAAATTCGACCCTTGGCCTGTTTTTACAATTGGAATCGATTTACATATAACACCTTCGCAATTGTGCCTCGTTCCATGTTCTAGGAATCGCTGAGCCATCAAGATGCATCAGAGTGTAGGTGCCTTTTCCCAATACTTCCTTGATTTGGTATGGGCCTTCCCAAGATGGCGCTAGTTTGCCTTGTGCGTGTGCTCTTGATGCCTCGTTGTTGCGAAGGACGTAATCTCCGGTATTGAACTCACATATTTTCACTTTGGTGTTGTAATACTTCTGTAGCTGGCGCTTGTAGTTTTGTTCCCTTATTGCAACCAACTCTCGATTTTCTTCAAAAAGCATTAAATATAACCGCCTTTCTGCGTCGTTATCATTTGGTAATGTGACTCTTGGTGAAGGAATGCTGACTTCGGCGGGGATCATTGCTTCGGTACTATAAGTTAGGTTGAACGGCGTTTCCGCATTACTTGTATTTTTATGCGTTCTTATGGCCCATAGTACGTGAGGTAGTTGATCGACCCATCCTGATTTGTGGTTTGCTAACCTTTTCTTGATTCCGCCAAAGATTGTTCTGTTGGCACGTTCCACTTCGCCATTCCCTTGTGGATGAGCAACAGAAGTGAATGTCTGCGTGATATTGAGCTCTTTCAACCATCTTTGGATGTGTTGGTCGGCAAACTGTGTTCCATTGTCACTGAACAAATTCGTGGGTAACCCGAAGCGACAGATTATGAATTCCTATATGAATTTTTTGACGTTGGCTGCGATGATTGATGCTACCGGCTTTGCTTCTATCCACATTGTGAAGTAATCAATTGCTACAATTAGGAACTTCACACGCCTTGGCGCCCCTGGAAATGGTCCTGTTATGTCAATCGCCCATTTTTGAAATGGCCAAGAGGCTGTTACTGGTATTATGGCATTTTTCGAGCGCAAGGTGTTTGGTGCATGGCGTTGGCAGGCGCTGCATCATCTCAATTCTTTTTCGGCATCTACATGCATGCCTGGCCAGTAGTACCCTGTGTTCATGATTTTGGCGACCACCATTATTGGGCCTGCATGTACGCCATATATTCCTTCGTGGATTTCTCTTAGCAAATAATCTGCGTCTTGTGGGTCTACGCATCTGAGAAGTGGTCCCAAGTACGATCGTCTGTAGAGAATGTCACATTGTATCGTGTAATTCAATGCCTTGTGGCGGATCTTCCGCGCCTCTGCTTTGTTTTCTGGCAAGATACCTCTTGAGAGGTAGTTGATGATCGGTGTCATCCAATTCTTTTCTGCTTCTGAACATACGAGAACTTCTTTGTTCATTATTGAAGGAATTATCAGGACTTCGATGCGGTCGTCTTTTGCGAGGTGTTCAAAACCAACCGAGGCGATTTTGCTTAAGGCGTCAGCCTGTTTGTTCTCACTTCTGTTGATGTGTTTTACCATGCATGTAAGGCCGCCATTAGTACTTTAGCTTGCGCTAGGTACGACGCCATCTTATCGTCTTTTGCATCGTATGATCCTTCGATTTGATTTGCTACTAGCATTGAATCCACGTGTGCCTCCAAATGGCGGGACCCCAACTTTTAAGCGATCCTCAACCCTGCCAACAGTGCTTCGTACTCCGCCTCGTTGTTTGTGCTTTTGAATTCTAGGCGTATTGCGTACGTAAAGTGTTGCCCTTCTGGGTTGGTTATTCTTAAGCCCGCACCTGCACCTTCATCATTGGAGGTTCCGTCTGTGAACAGCTTCCAGACTTCATCTTTTTGTTGATCGACGGGGATTTCGATCTCTTTTTTGCATTCCTCTTCTTTTTCTTGAGGGATTTCCGCGATGAAGTCTGCCAAGACTTGTCCTTTGATTGCTGGCCTTGGTTTGTATTCGATGGCATGTTCTCCTAACTCTATCGCCCATTTCTCAAGCCTTTCAGATAGTTCTAGTTTGCTTAGTACGTTTTGTAGGCGAAAGTTAGTGAGAACATGTATTGGGTGGCCTTGAAAGTATCTCCTTAAATGGCGCGCTGTCTGGACCAAAGATAGAACCAATTTTTCCAAGGTGGAATATCTTGTTTCTGCTTCCGCGAGGGTGCGACTTATGTAGTAAATGGGCGTTTGAGCGCCGTTTCTATCCACCATTAAGACAGCGCTGACTGTTCTTTCTGACGCTGCTAAGTATACTATCAGCGGCTCTCCAGCTTTAGGGGCTGTTAACGTTGGTAGTTCCGCCAGGCGCATCTTAATTTCTTGAAATGCTTTTTCCGCTTCTTCTGTCCACCGAAACTGGGATCTCTTGAGGCAATTCCTCAGGGTTGAAACGAACGGAAAAGATTTTTCAGCATGACTGGACAAAAATCTGTTCAACGCGACTAAACGGCCATCAAGTGTTTGCACTTGCTTGATAGATCTTGGTGAAGGCATTCTTAACACAGCCTCTAGTTTTTCTGGGTTGGCTCTGAAGCCGCCATTTGTTACTACCACTCCCAGGAATTTTCCTTCTTCCATTCCGAGAGAACATTTTCCCGGGTTAAGCTTCATGCTGATTGACCTTAGCGTTTTGAAGGTTTCCTCAATGTCTTTCAACATTGTTCCCTTCATTTTGCTTTAACAACCAAGTCGTCCATATATACCTATAGGTTTCTTCCAATTTGAGATTTGAATTCTTTGTCCATCAATCGCTGGTATGTAGACCTGGCGTTTTTGAGACCGAACGGCATCATCTTATAACAATATATTCCGCTATTTGTTCGGAACGCCGTTTTGTCTTGGTCTCTTGCCGCCATGTGTATTTGGTGATACCCTTTATATGCGTCCAGAAAACATTTAAATTGAAATGGTACCAATGCGTCTACCTTGAGGTCAAATTCTGGAAATGGTTAACAATCTTTTGGGCATGCTTTGTTGAGGTCTTTGAAGTCAATACACATGCGCCATTGGCCGTTTGTCTTAGGTACCATTACTGGGTTAGCTACCCATGTTTGGTACTGAATTTCTCGAATTATGCCCGCATCTATTAACTGCTGGACTTGTTCATCATAGGCTTTTGCCTGCTCTGGTCCCATCTTTCTTCGTTTTTGTACAACCGGGACGAAGGTTGGGTTTACCTTTAATTCGTGTTCCGCTTTGCTTCTTGGAACCCCTGTCATGTCCGCTGGGGTCCAAGCGAAAACATCAATGTTTTTGACTAACAAGCTTTTGAGCGCCGCACGCACTCCTTCAGAGATGGTAGGTCCAATGGTTATGCTTTGCTCTGGGAATTCTTTGTTGAGCACCCATTTTTCCACCTCTCTAGTTTTGGTTGTTTTCAGCGTCTTCTGTGGCGGTGTTTTTCTTTCCGCCATGTTGCATTCTTTGTTGGCGTGGATCATTGCTATTCCTGTTGGTGTTGGCGCCCTCAATATTCCATGCGCTGTTGACGGAGTAGCGTTGAAATCACCAATAGCCTCTCTTCCTAAAATTATGTCATACTGCGGGTGAGGAGTCTCCATCACCAGGAAATCGACGTCTTCTGTTCGTGAATGGAGTCCGTCACTTAACTCGACTGGGAATGTCAGTTGTCCCAGCGGGTATTCAATGCTCTGGTTGAAACCCGCGATTGGAGCGTTGACAGTTGTTAACTGATGCCTGTCTTTTTCTTCTAGTAAGTCGAAGCACTGGCGGTACATGATTTTGGATGTTGCTCCCGCATCGACAAAGAATCGTGGAGTTCTGTAACTGCCGAATACGGCTGTGATCACCAAGGGTGCTTTTTTGTTTGGACCTCCTCTTACTTTTGGGAAGATGACTTGTTCTTCTTTCCACGCCGCCCACTCTGTCTGCCTTCTTTTCTTGTTCTGGACTTTGCCTGAGATCATATTGGCATGAAGGTCTTTGATTTTCTTTTCTGGTCTTCCGCCATCTCTTGGGGGCGGACGTCTGTATTTTCCCTTGATGTTTCTGACCAGATGATCCAACTTGCCGTTTTTTACGCATTCTTCGATTGCGTCTTTCAAGTTGACACATTGGTTCGTTGTGTGGCCATGTTGTTCATGAAAGTTACAGTAACTTTTCATGTCTGTATTTGGTCCCTGTTTGACTGGTGCCGGCCTCTTTAGTTGGATCCCTTCACTGTACATGATATGGGTTGCGCTTTTTGTCAGCGGGGGTCCATGTGGATGCATTCGTCTAAGGTGCATTCATCTGACCCTTTTGTCTAGCTTTAAAAGGTTCAGATTTGGCGGATTCTCTGTCGCTGTTTAATCTTGACCATACAGAAGACATATGTTTGCCCTGGCGGGCTCTATTGATGTCGTTTCTGGCGTCGTGCTTTGCCAGTTCTTTCCCCAAGCTTTTCTCCATCCACGCGTACCTTTTGGCAGCAGTCATAACATCGTCCCATCATTGCGGCATGCCATCTCTGCCCGTAAGGTTACGAATAAGATCGTCACACTTTACGTTTTGGCGAAAGGCCGCCGCAGCAGTTCTTCACTTACGTCGCCGATGTTTAGGCCTTCTTGGTTAAATCTTGTGATGAAATCTTCTAGTGTTTCGTTATCTCTTCTGACGACATTCAGGATGTCTGCTGGGTCACTGATGTAACTTTTGGGTGAACTTTTTCGCTACGTCTTCCCAGCTTGTAATCTGGCCATCTGGCAATCTTTCAAACCATGCTCTGGCGGCTCCAACTAGTGTTAGCGTAAATATGTGGCACCATAACGGCATGGTCCACCCTGATACTAGCCCAGCAGCTGTGAAGGTTTGCAAATGATCGTCTGGATCTGAGATACCATCATACTGTCCTACCGTTGGCGGGATTTTGGGATTTTCTGGTAGCTCTGCTTCGGCTTTTTTTTGCCACGAACTTTGATTTTCCTGCCAACGTTGTTGGTCGGTATGGTTTGGAAAAATCGACCGTCGCTTCTGGGTGGTATTTTACTAGCTTTTTGGTGTCTAACCCTTTCCAGCTTTCTTCGTAGTCCGGGTCGTCTAGGCGTGAGTCTGCCTTGAGGTTCGACCGCTGTGACTTCTCTCATGCTTTGCTGTTTTGCTTAGCAGGAGGCGTTTTGGCTAATGGTGTTTTTGCAAAAAATCGGCGTTGAGTTTTCTTCAGACTCTTCTTTTTCGTTGCTACTAGAGGCTGTATCAAACAGTGATCTATGTTTCACAACGGACAACATTTTTTCTCGTACTTTGTCTTTCAGTTTTTGTTGTTCTTCTTCGAGCCACGCCCTGACGTCTGGCTGCATAGTCGCTTTGGAACGTGCTTTGGTTTTTTCTTTATCTGTGATGGTAGGGTGAATGGTGGAGGCGTTAAGGAGACCTTCGCCTGTACCCCCCCCCCCCACACCCAGATTTTCGATGTTTCCTAGAAGGCCAACCTCTTTTGGTGTGGTCTTGCCACTCATCTGAGTCAAGAATGGAGTGAGTTACTGTTCTAGCTATATGCACAGATGGCGCCAATGAAGAAACACAAACCCACCCCTCAAGGTCTAACACGTTAGTCCAAGGGTTATGGTTAAGTATTCTACACGATGGGTTATAAAACATTCTTGGCGCAGACGAGTGTATCCTGCAAAACAGAACACCGTGAGCTCGTTACGAGGAATGGTGGGATTCTCTCGTAACCACCCTCCGGCGTGAGAATCAGTACTTGATAGTATAAGATAATACAGTTTGATAGTAATAGTCGGGGAGAGTATATCCTTTACCATTTGGAGGTTTATTGGTATTTATAGCCGGGGGAGAGAGAGTGTGACCAACCACCATGACAGGTTTTCCACCAGTAATATTCTCCACCCGTGCGGTCGTGGTAGTTGGTGGAAGTTGGTGGGCATCATGGCCTTTTGACAAGAACGTGGTTGTACTGTTTGTACCGTCCTTTATGTGTTGTCTAATTCTCATTGGTTTGGTGTCTATCCCTATATGGGTTGCCACCTATTTGTCCCATGCTGGTGGGACCTTTGTATTACCATTCCCGAGGTGTCAGGAAAAGGTTTATATTGGACTCCACTCTTCGCGCCTTGTACTACGCCTGGCGTAAGTGACATCCTGGCGCCTAGTGTTCCGCCAAGCGTATTAACTTAGTGTTATACTTTGTTAAACGGTGGGTTTCATACCCTACCTCTACACATATCAAGGAAGAATGAAAGTAAACTTTTTAAATGACCTAATCCCAAAAATTGGCTATGTTTAAAGGACATTTTTTTGTGTTTTTGTCTTCTCATTTTGGTAAATATAATGTATAATGTTAATATTAATTGAACACGTCACAAAGTTAAATGCTACTTGGGGGATCCAATCGTTTTTATATCAAGCAAGAAAATCCAACATTGGATAAAGGAATACATGATTTCATTAATTAGGTTGAGGTTAGGTTAACCCGGAAACTAAATTGTTTGATGTTGTCACAAATAGGGCAGGTGGAGACCTCAGCGTCACAATCAAAGCAAAAACACAAGTGTTTGCATGGGTAGTAGACCATGGTTGCAGGGGAAGTCTTGCAACTCTGGCACGTGAAAAGTCCTAGTGGAACCCTTTGTGGCAACAGCTCGACTGCTTCCCTCGCCAAAACTCACATGATTGAACCTCCTACGCATCCTCATTTCCATGTTTTTTATATGGGTCATCATTGTCAACACACGATTATGTGTGTCTTGTCTCTGCGTCAAAAGCATAAAGCTCTAGAATAAAAAATATGGAAAGATATAAACTCTGAATACACTAAACAAAATCATAGAAATCATTACATGGATTTCGAGTAGATTATGCAGCATCCTGAACTAGTAAGATATACCATTAGATGGAAAAGGATTCTGATGATTAGGTGGGCCCATTTGATCTGTTCATGTTATTGTTCACAAGAGTAGAGTCCTGGCCTACACATAGTTTATACACACATTACATTTTGTTAAAATCATAAACGTCGTTAAAAATATATCTAATTAAAACTCATACCTCCATTAATGTTATCGTTTATGCTTCCTAGTCTTCTTGTCATGGATAGCGCCATTAGATGATACTGAAAGAGAAAGGGATATAGATGGTGTTTGATGATACACTTGTCGTGATATAAAGAGATTATATAGAGGGTTGAGATGGTGGTAAGGAAAACCACGATAAAGTAGTGTCGTGACGGTGAAAAAAAATCATGATAATCATGAAGGATTCCACATGATTCATCATGAAGTATACCACGTGATCCGTGTCATATATATTCATGATAATCATGATACTAAGGTAAACTTTGTTTTCTAGAAACTTCCGCGAATATACTCATACAGTTTTTACTATAGTCCAATTAACTTTTACGACTTTTCTGATAGGAAAAAAAATAAATACATTTTTGTTCAATTTATAAAGAAAATTCTTTTACAATATTAAAAACATATTAGTATTAGTTCAATCGTATAATTTTATGTAAAACGCATAGGTATATGCTAAACGTACCCTCATGCTCTACTTGTCATACCCCCTCCCCTGAACTTTCATTCCCTTTAAATTTTTTTTTTACATATTACTCCCCTCCAACATTTTATTGCATTTTATGATCATCCTAAAAAATATTATATTAAAAACTATAAAGTTTTATTTTATTTTATTTTTTATTTCCCAAACTTTCAATTTCTTTAAGAATTTTCTTTGACATATTCTTATATAACACATTTTTTCTGTATTTTATGGCCTATCTTCAAAATATTAAATTAAAAACTATTATATTATTTTAATATTTCTAATTTTTTTGTATTTATTGTCCTTGATAATAATAATAATAATAATAATAATAATAATAATAATTATATTTATTATTATATGTATTGATGCATTGTTATATTTAAAGAACAATAAATATACCTACATAGGGTAAGGATCCTAAGAGAACCATTTGCAAATTGAGAACTTTGAGAACCATTTTGAACCACTAAACCACCTTTAAAAAAATATTTAAAAAAATCATAAAACAAAAAATAATAAAAATTTTTAAAACGTAAAAAAAAACCAAAATTCTTATATTTCATTCCGGTTTCAATAAAAAAAACGTCGTATTATACACATATGTATAATTTTATTTAATCTTTAATTACGTAATATACACATATGTACAGTATCATTTATCTTAAATTATACACATGTGTACAAAAAAAAACATGTAAATGTACATATATGTATATATTATACATATGTGTATATAATTTAGCTAAACCAGTTTTTTTTATAAAACCGGGATGATAAAATAAGAATTTTGGTTTTTTTTATTTTTTTGATTTTTGTGTTTTTTTTTATTTTATGATTTTTTTTTATTTTTGGGTTTTTTGTGGTCCAAAATGGTTCTCATAATTCTCAATTTCAAAAAGGTTCTCTCTATGAACATGATCCTACATACATACATACATATTATATATATATATATACATATATATATATATATATATATATTAATACTATTAAAATTTTAAAATAGATATTATAAAGATTTACAATATTAATATAAAAAAATAAAGTAATAATAATAGCTTAATACTTTTTAATTTGATATGTGTAGTGGAGACTATTAAGTGAAAACCAATATTGTACGGACTAATATGTATGTAAATAATGTTAAGAGCTAAAAGTAATTAATCTAATAAGTTTAAGGGGTATACATTTAGTAAAATGATATAGAGGGGGTACGTTTAGTATAACCAAATACATAATTTAGATTTTGTCACACGGAAATAAGTTACGCTACCTACCAAATATGACAAGTGATATATTTAGGGTGTGTTTGGGATTCCTTATTTAAGGCCAAAAGGACTTTATGTGAAAAAGAATTATAAACTTATGATTATGACTTTTTGAAAAGGAGTTTGTATTAAAGTGTTTGGATTAGCTTATGTTAATAAGTTGTTTTTAAGGAGTGTTTGGTTCAGCTTATTCATGTAAAATGACTAAAAAAGACATTATTTTAAAAATTAATAAGTTGTTTTTTAAAAAGTATTGGGAATTTCTTATTTATACTATTATATTTTTTTTTTCATCTTTAGCATATTGAACAAAAATACGAAAGATATAACATAAAACTCGTTTTCAAAAGTTTAATTTCTTGATTAGACCATAATAATATAACGTTCAAAATCTTAAAAAAAACACCAAAATGCACAATAATAACTATAATAATGTCATATTACATAACCCGTACGGTTTCATTACTTCTTGAGCAATAACATCTTTTATCGCTGCCATAAGCACAGCATCATCACCCGTACGATTTGTAGCCGGAACATCTTCATCGTCTTCATTACTAGCACCATAGTTTGATCTCCTACGGCAACCGAATCCCGAAACAAATGAGCATAATGTGTCTCGAATATTTCCAATTCGCGCCCCTAAATTTGGCAAAGTCTTTATCCACCTACAAGATAAACAAGTCTTTATATTATCAATAACGACAATATTTATAAAAAATAAGAATAGAAAAATAAAAATAAAATAACAAAGTCTCAAAATTTTTAAAAATAACAATGAAGAAAATTAATTACCTTTATTACTCAATAAATGGTTATCATAACCATTTATTTTGAAACCTTCTTCAACTTAAGAGTTAATGTTAAATTGTTTATTAGGTGGATAATTTACTTATAGAAATTATATACTTGACATCATATGTGGATAACCTATTTAAATGACATGTGAAAAAGATGTATTGTTTTAATAGTATAGTAAGATTTTTGTGTTTTTAAATATATAAATATAGTTTTTATTTTAAAAAATTATAAGAAAAGTACATATTCGAATAATTTTTCATAGGTGCCCCTGGCAATTTGGATTAGTCTCAATAGAGATTGTTAAATGTAACATCCTCAAAATTTCGAGTTCTAATGTCAATTTATTAAATTCCCAAAGCTAATTGTGAAAATTCTCCATATGAAGTCCTCGCAGACCACCGCCATATTTCCCAACGGTCCGCCGAGAATCAATATGGGTGAAGGACTGATGTCTCAGATATAAACTAAATTATATATAAATATTGATAGTTATATCCAACACTTTTGAGTAACTTAAAGGTTGTTTTCATTAAATAACTAGTGACTTGACCCCCGGTTATGCAGCGGAGTTTAGTTGACAGTTAATCCTTTTCGTATCGCAAAGTGGGGCGCCTTCATCATGTTCTGATGGTTGGTTAATTTGTATATACTTTAGTTCGTTTATTTACTAGTTTTAGTTGTTTATTATGGGAACTTCGATACTTCATACGTGTATATTGTATTTAGGTCACGGATGTTAAAGCATCTAATTTGGACCTGTTGAGGCACGGGTTGAAGACCCGTGATGTCCAACACGCGAAACGAGAAAAGAGTATAAAAATCCTGCTAAGAAGGCATATCGCCAAACGCGATGGGCAGGCCTGAAGCCCCATCGCGTATCGCGAGGGGTTTAAAATAAAGGTTGACCATGGTCCATCGCGATACATGATGGACCACATAAGACCCCATCACATATCGCGATGGGTGACTCAGACGGGGAAGTTAGGGTTTTAAGTTATTTTCCTCAAGCTCGACCCTATTCTTCCATATATTATTCCAGGCGATTTTCAGAGCAAAGAAGAGGCGATTCTACCATTCCGGATCATACCGAGGCCACGTTTATGTTCCATATCATCAATATTGAAGATTACATGATGTCGAGGCTCGGCTAATCTTTCTGTTTCATTCCCGGGATGTAAAGTTTGTATTTCATTCAGTTTTTAATGTAACCAAGAACATACTATTTGTAAATATCGTTGATTGATCTATGAGTATTGAATTTAGTATTGTTGTGCATTCAATCAGTTTAGGTTTATGTTGATCAGAACGATTAGTTTGCTAGTTGCTATAGTAATTGCTCATAGGGTTGTTTGACTAGATTGAATACAACAAAG
>NW_027499054.1:0-47272 GCF_021521415.1 Bidens hawaiensis | reverse complement strand
ATCAGCGTGTTTGTGTTTTTGTTAATTTGCTAATTTAAGTGGAGTAATATTGGGTCAAAGTATTAGGCCATGGGGTATGGCTCACGGACGATCATGGGGATGCTGAGGTGGCGCGCATGACGTCGTCAGAACACCGCGCCGCCCCCTGCCTATTCACTAGTGGACGGGTTTCAAATGATTATGGTAGCCCATCTACCCAAGAATTGTTTTTCTTTCATTTCTTTTTGTTGTTAGATAATATAAATAAAAAGAATAGCGGAGAATGTGTTGAGTTGAATAGTAGAAGTAAAGCTGAGGTGGCGCTGATGTGGTGAACGATGGAGAGTCTCATAACCCATAGCCTTACAATTCAATGTTTAAGATAAGGACCGTATGAAAGAAAGTTCAATGAATAATTGTTTAAGTTAAAGCCAATTTGGGCTTGTATCTGAATAATATTTCAACCAAGCTGTAAAGTAAGCTTGTATTTGGCCGCCTGTTGCTTGTGCCAAATTTTATTTCATGTTCTTTCACTCAAGTCTCAAATAACTACGTAAGGATGGAATATAAATAACTAAAACAATTATTATTATTTTACAGTTGTGAACAATGGTAATTAAAAAAAATGAAGTAGACTGATAAGGACTAATTTAGTTCAAAACTTGGAATAATAATAAGGCCGAGCTTGAGCTGAACCCAGTCCAGCTAAGCTTGTTTACACCCCTATCTTGTTTAAAGAAAACATTACCATAACGATATAAATGAAACCCCTTTACATTTTTGTAAAATTTCACTTAAAATGATGTCATTTTACACTGCAAAAAAAAAAAAAAAAAAGAGAAGATAGCACTAGAGGTGCACAAATCGGTTTTTTTAAAAAAACCGGTTCGGTTATTAACCGGACCGGTTTTTTTTGGCCCGGAAAAAAACCGGTTCGGTTAATAACCGGACCGGTTAATAACCGGTTTTTGTATGTCAAAACCCTAACCGGTCTAACCGGTTAGGACCGGTTTAGAAACCGGTTAGAACCGGTTAATAAACCGGTTTTTTTATTAACCGGTTTTTTAATAACCGGTTTTTAGGTTAACCGGTTTTTTTTTATTTTTTATTTATTTATTTTTTTTTTAAATAACCATTATTTTTTCACAGTATAAACAAACCGATAACTACAAGGCAAACCGGTAACTACAAGGCAAAACGGACTGACCGAAGCCATTCTTTGCTTTCGTTGTTAGGGTTCTTTGCTTGGAAGATTAAAAACACATAACTTTCATTTATAGTTTTTACATTAAAAATACAAACATTAAATCGTTATCGCATAATCGTAACTCAAAAATACAAACATTAAAGAATGCTTAGACACGATTACATGAACAACTTGCTGTTTCTTACTCATTATTTGCCTCCATGTTTGCTGTTTCTTTAACTAATTTTCTTCGCTACCCGATCCCGAGCTATTTCTTAGGTAATCGTCGTACGCGGCTTCTTCATCGGTCATTGGTTGAGTGTGTCCTTGATTGACCTCGTCTTCATACAAGCCCGCCTCATACTCCATTTCCCCCTCGAGTGAGCGTTGATGTTGTGCCCTATCTAAAGAGTCCAAGTAATCCTTGTAGCAAATCGACATCTCTATAGCTGGTGGAGTGAGTCGAGTCCTCCTAATCGATATAACCCTGCCAGAAACAGAAAAAGCAGACTCCGAAGCTACCGTGGAAGCTTGGACCGTTAGTAAATCTTTCGCCATGGCGGCGAGGATCGGAAACTCATCCTCCTTACCTCTCCACCAAGCCAGCAAATCAAGACTTCTAAATTCATCCGGAGTCATGTGTTTCACAAAGTTGGTACCACCATACCTTCCAAGTTCACTGCTTGGGGTGTTTACCTTTTGACGTTTACCGGCGTCTTCCCAAATCATGTAGTACATCCCCATTTCATGGTCGGTTTGGGATTGGGATTGGGCAACAGCTCTTAACGAGTCATGAATTTGGGAAGACGACCCGTATTTTGTAAGGTAAACATCATACATGTTTGACAAGGTGGTGTTGAAAGCATTCTTTAAAGTTTGGCTATAATAGGGGTTTTGATCGTCGTTTAACTCTAGCTCATCACAAATTTTTTCTATTAAAGCTTCAACACCACCAACATTGATGCAAGGGTTTAACGCAGCAGCACATGTCAAAACAGCGGGTAGTTCTTGAAAATATTTTCTAAATTGTTCTTTCATGTTTACACCCATATCAAAATAAGGTGCACCCCTACAATGAAGTTCACTCAACTTTGTGCACATGACAGCAATTTTTGGTAAAGCAATGGGGCTTGTTGGATAGTAAACCCCGGATAAACTAGTTGTGCAAGATTTAAAAATTTGAAGGACCTCCGTAACGATCTCAATCAATAACCAGTTTCTAGGATCGTACGGTGCACATTTACCCCTACTTGACAAAATTTGATGAAACGCAATTAATGATTCTTTTTGTTGGATGGCTTTCTCAAACATATCACAAGTCGAGTTCCATCTTGTTGGACAATCCCAATTTGGCCCCAACCATTGACAATTAGCTTCTACACAAAATTTTTTGTATCTTGAAAATGTTTTATTGTTGCTAAAAACATCTCGTAACATTCTTTTAAAATTGTTTCTTTGCGTTTCGATCACGTTTAACCCATCTTGCACGGCCAAGTTGATAATATGTGCAATGCATCGACTATGAAAAAACGCTCCATCACAAATAGGTTTATACTTTAATTTTAAATGGCCAACCGCGGCCATATTGTTGGATGCGTTATCAAACGAAATTGAAAAGATTTTATGTTCAATCTTGTATTGTCGAATGACTTTATCCAAGATTTTAAAAATATTTCTACCCGTGTGCGGGTAATCAAACAATTGAAACGCAACGGTTCGTTTCATCATTTGCCACGACTCGGGGTCAACCCAATGAGCCGTCACACAAATGTATGAGTCGGGCGAACCATGAGGTACCGACCACACATCCGTTGTTAAGTTTACACCAGTTTGTAAGTTTGAAAAGTATGAAATTAGTTCGGATTTAGCGTTTTTCCATGCTTTAAGACAATCTCTTCTAAGGGTCGAACGACTTACGTGTTGGTAGCGTGGTTGAACATACTTTTGCATCATCTCCGTGAATTGAGGGTTGTCGAAGTGGTTGAAAGGAAGTGTTTGTTGAATCACAAAGTTTGAAAACTTTTGACGTACCGCTTCAAGGTCGTACGTAAACACCGCTCCTTGATTCGTCATCTCCGGCTGCGAACTACTTCCCGATTCGTCCTTCAAGGCCTTGCAAAAGGGCCTTTGTACATGCGCTTTTAAAGTGGAGTTTGCATCTTTGCCATAAAACTTCAAACAATGTTTGCATCGAGCTTTTTGGCTACCGTTAGACATTTCGCATAGGTCGAAATGTTGCCAAACATCTTGGTTTCGTTTCGTGGGGATGACCCGAACGACCGTTTCTCCCGTGTTCGAGGCACCCATGTTGACGGATGAAGCAGCACTTTGGGAGGCCATGATAATCGACTACGAAATAAGAGCGTATGGAGTGGTAATGTGGTATAATTGAGCGTGAGATAACAAAATAATCGCGTATGAAATAAACGTTTAGAGCGTATGGAGTTGTATAATCGAGTGTGATCTAACCAATACCCAACCTAAACTATATATAGATGTTTGTGGGGGTAAAATGGTAAAAAAAAAAAAAACGGTTAAAAAAAAAACGACCATATAGCCGTTATACAACGGTAAAAAAAAAAAACCGGTTTTTAACCGGTTAACCGGTTATGGAGAAACTGGTTAACCGGTTTTTCTACAACGGTAAAAAACCGGTTTTTTTTTAAACCGGTTAACCGGTTTTTCCATAATCGGTTATTAAAAAAAACCGGTTTTTTCGTTAACCGGTTTGTTAACCGGTTTTGGATCTAAAACTCGTAACCGAAATACGAACCGGCGGTTTGTAAACCGGTCAAACCGGTTTTTAAAAAACCGGTTTCCGATTTAACCGGCAAACCGGTTACCCAACCGGTTTTTTTGACCATCTCTAGATAGCACCATCACCAAATACCAACCACACCTTCATCTCCTTCCTCAAAACAATGGAAACAACCCTTTTCACCCTCCCATGACCGTCTTCCTCCGCCATCTCCCTAAAATCCCATTTCCATAACCCCTCCTTCGGCCCAGCACCACGTCCACCCACCATCCCATCATCATCCTCTCCACCATCAGCCGAACCAAAAAATCAGAAATAGAATCAAACAAGTATCCACATGGAATTAAATATACCTTTGACCGTTCAACGGTCCAAAATGGAACTGGTTTATGCGGTGTTACTACAACAATGTAGCTAGCAACAAGAGTATGACGATCCAAGAGTGTATCCCAACCAGAGCTTCTATACCTGCTAAGAATCAAAGAAAACACGACCAGTTTGTCTTACCATAGGAGGGGGTATACTACGATCAACCTCCGGCAAGAGAATCAGTTATGTGATATGATTAAAAGGTTGCAGGAGTATAAAGAGAGAGTTTAGATAGAATAGAGTGAAATTAAAATGAGAATACATTTGATGAAATGTTCCTTTTATAGGCAGTCGAAAGCTTCCCTAAGGGAAGCTGGAGCTTCTTAAGGGGGAAAATGTCAGTTCTTCTTTCAGCTTATGCAGACTGGGTGTATGCCATTTTTGTATAAGATTTGCTCAGCTTTTTTTTTTTTTTTTTTTGTTACTTTTACTTTTTGGCAGACACCAGCTTTTCATCATCCATAACTTTTTCTGATTTTACTGTAGCAAGAGCTTGCTGGTTAACTTAGGAACTTTGCTAGGCAAGTGTCAAGCTTCCCATTTGGTAGCTTATGTTTGCTGATTTCTTATTCCTAAGCTTCCCTGGTTGGTAAGCTTATGTTTGCTGCTCCTTTATTCCTAAACTTCTTTAGCTTGTGAGTTGTTAGGGCAACTGTAACATTCGTTACTTTTAAACCTGAAAACCCAACCCATTTCGAATTTTTTCTGGCTTTGTTTATAAATGTGTGTGTGTGTATTATATCACAAGTTTTGTTGCATGTATTTCATGCGTCATTTTTATTTGTGTTTGGATTTGTATTTGCGTTCGTTAAATCAACTCGTTTTGTAGTTTCATTTATTTCGTGTTTAACAATTATTATTAATATAAAATTCACGAGGATTCACGTTTATCTATCGTTCATTTTTCTATTCGTTTGTTCAATTAACAAAACTTCAGGTTTTCAATGTTTAATCAATTCGCAAATTTACAGGTTAAATAAGTGAATGTCCAAATAATATAACTTTATTACATTATTTATAATATCTTTAAATTTCAAGGTGTAAATTGTAAATAGAGTTTAAATTCAGTTTTGTAATGAACTTGGAACATGAAGGTATAAAATAAAAATATATTATTTATTATAAGAAAATATAACATCACCCCCCCCCCCCCCGGTCACTGTAGCCGTTTTTCCGGCCAAACCTTTCTGGTGACTTGAAGAAATAACGGCGACCTTAATTAGCTCGTTAAAGCATGCGTTATATATCAATTATAACTTGTAACCTTAGCGCAGATCATTAACCAACGATAACAACATCGTTAACGGCCTAAAAAGAATGTAACGATTCCATAACCGTGGCCGGATTTTTATTATAACACAATAACGATCAATTAAGCTAATACGTTCAATTGCATCTATAAATAGCTTCTAAATCTTCGTCTAAACTCGTTAACATCAACTAATTCTACTAAAACAGCCTCTGAATCACGTAATCAGACTTCAAAGTTTTTTCTTTCCGAAGACCGTGGTTAGCATGAATCAAGAACAATACCAAGTAAGTATTAAATGATTTTGAATCATTTTTCATGGTTAATGAAAACCCTTAACTTTATTTTAGCAAACATGGACTTGATTAACAGATTGAAATCCTAGGGTTTTATTATTAAAGATGATGAAATTTTGTTATTTTATATATATAATAGTTTCAACACATAAATCAAATTCATAAATTGGTCTAGTGGTTAAGCAACCGCTTTGATAAGGAACAGACACTCGTTTGAAGCCGGGTCATTGCATCTCTTTTTGGTTTTTTTAACCATTTTACTTATTATTTAAAACTCATATAAATTATCTAAAAATCATAATAAATAAATTAAAATTATTTTTAAACTAAATAAAATTTTTATAAATCATAATTTATCTTTTTCAACTAAAACCCACCTTCCATATCTCGTTAAATCATAAAAATTAATATATATTCTTTAACTTTACAACTCGTTAAATCGTTAAAATAAATTTATATTTCCGTTACTTTAATTCTTTAACTTTATAATTTGTTAAACCGTTAGAGTTAGTTTTTAATCCGTTAAATTAAATTCGTTAGCTTTTATTCGTTGACTTTAAATATGTTAGCTTTATAAATCGTTAACTTTAATTTCGTTAACATAATTACCGTGCGAGATAAAATTTCTATTTAAAATTCATACCTTGAAATTATCGTAACTTTCATGTGAATATTAAAGTTATAATATTAAAATAATCCACGCCGTAAAATAATAAAATATATATAGCGCGTCATCTTTAAAACTAAATAATTAACCCGTATAATCTAGTTAGCTAATCCTTGATTCTATATCTTTGTCATTATAGTTCGTGAGATTCAATCGCTTCGGTTTCGTTATCATGCTTTCAGTTTTCATTGCAATGTTTATCTTTAATTTCAAGGTGAGTTTCTCACACCCCCTTTTTACTTTTTTATTACTTTTGGGGGAAGCATATGTTCTTACAACTTCAAAGTATTACGCTTTCGTTTACAACTACAATTCATTACATGGCCTTGCGTGCTTACTTGATTACTTGCTAAGAATTACTTGCTCATGGTTGCCTCAATAAGTATAATCATACGCCCCCTGCACTTAGGACCATTTGTTTCGAGTGGAAAAGGGCCTCATTATCCGAGTCGTTGATTGTTACCAACTGGAAAGAACCTTACTTGCGCGATTATCCGAATACGTTAGTTGCTACCAACTGGAAAGAACTTTACTTGCTCGTTTAACACTTGTTCATGGAATTGTATGATTTTTATGAAATATATCACACTGTGTGAACTCACCAACGATTCATATTGCTGACATTATTTTAAACATATGCTACAGGTACTATTAGTAGAAGATGCCACGCAGAGAAGACACTAGACTTAGGCTATTTAAACATATGGACAAAATGTTTAGTTGTATTTATATTTTCCTTGTATTACTTGTTACAAACTTGTGTACTTGACTTTGTAAATTAATTAATGTAATATTGTCACTTAATAGTGTCACATGTGTTTTGAACAATCTGTTCGTCACACTCGGGCGTTTCCGCTTAAGCCAGGGTGTTAAAAATTGGTATCAGAGCCGTGACTATAAGATAGGATACTAGACATAGTGCTCTAGTTAGTTATAGCTTATTTGTTTATTTGTTTAGGTTGTATGATTAGAAATTATGTGAACCTTACTTGATTGTTCTTTGCACATGTTATTGCTTATTACTATTGATTCGTTTAAGTCTCATGTACACAAGCACGCACACAAGTTTAAGGCCTATGCCTAAAACGAAGATTTTCAATCATTTTCAATCGATTTTATTTTGGTTTTTGATATTTTCTCTTCTTAAAGATGGTTCTACGTGGTGGGTATGAAGTAATTGTAAGGGGACATGCTTGTTTTCCGAACTCTTGACGCCAAGGCTATTGAAACCTAAGGATAAACAATGCGTATAAATTCAAACAGATGCGGGACCCAGTTGCTTACCTGGAGAGTTCGGAAAGGGCATGGAACCTATTAATCCAAAGCATACCACAACAAAGGCCATACGAATCACAACTTTATTCTTTCAAACGTGACTATGTTCTCTTTGAGAAAAGAATGTGGTTACACTCCTAAGGATGTCACACAAGTCATGGTGGTTCATGCGACGTGACTCTGACCCTCAAATTTTTACAAATGTGTTTTAACTAAAAGTCTGACAAGTCTTGGTGATACACGAATAACCAGCTTTTGGTTCGATTTGATTATTGATATAAGGCCAAATATATATAAATTCCTTGTATATTTTAATTAATATTTTATTAGTTTTTTGTTCGGTTGTTATTAGAATTTGTATACTACTAACTTATTTGAATAATGTAGGTCCTGGGATTTGTTTGTCGTTAAAGAGGGCGAAAAATGATCAAAAACGAACTAAACCGGCGCACCGGAGCAACAAGAAACAAACCGGACCGAACCAGGAGTGAACCAGGACGGACCCTCCCCCCTTTTGGCCAGAGCGCCGTGACACGGGGAGGGCCAAGCCCGCCGCGCGGCGCAGCGGTGGCTTTCCAGATCTTTCCAGCTTTTCGTTAACCGACTTTCGTATTTTTGGACACCTGTTGCCTATTTAAAGACCTCTAAACTCACCTTTAAGCATACCCTGAAGCTCCAGACAAACTTAGTGAGTTCCGAGGCGTCCGATGTCAGTTTTTGGCAGCTTTGGAGTCGAGGAATTAGACGGCGAAGTGCTTAATATTCAAGGACGAAGACTCCAGGTTTTATCGCCTTTATTCTTCCGTTCTTATTTATTTTCGTCATGATTTCGTCTATTATTGTTTTGTTTGATTTTATGATGCTAGGCTAAACATTATAGACTGCCTAGGCTTATGATGAACCTACTTTGACGTTGTGTTTTGATTTGGGATTTATTTATCGTTATGGTTTTTTGATTTAGTAAATGGTTTACTTATATTAAATTGATGCGTATGGATATTTAGGATTGTTTAATTAATTGTTATTATTCCATAGTTGTCTTGATTATTGTTTGTCATTATGATAGGTTGCTATTAGGTCAGTTAGTTTGTGTTCTTGATTATTTTATGATTGATTTGCAATAAGATCATAGGAATAATAATTATTAATTAAATAAACCTAAGTGTGCTGTTAACCTAAATAGCTGTAAGGTGCTAGGTTATTGGTAGGTCTTTGTTGATCAGGATTACTAGATTTAGTTCTTCGTAAGGAGTCCGTCTAGGTTTGATTGGTTAACTTTGTCTATCGAGTCAATTGAATATATTAGACTGCCTTTGATTTCCGCGCTATAAGGTAGGATTTCGTATAAAGGAACTAAGTCATAAATAATTAGGTAACCGTAAGGAAACTTGATTTTTAATACCGGTGTGCGTTAAAACTTATTAGAAATCCATAGGTGTCTCTTGAGAAGGGTCAGGGATCCTGTTCGGGTTTTCTCTTAGGTGTCTATTTTACGATCCCAGTCCATAACTAAATATTTTCCCGATTAAGTAACAACTGAAATTTAGGGGATTCTAGCCTAGGTAGTTATCTCATAATCATCTGAATTAAGTCTAGGGTTAAGTCGTTTTTAAGTCTTTAGTTTTATTAATTAGTTTAATTTTAGTTTTTAGTAAACCCCCCTTTTAAGAAATAATAATAAATAAATACTCGTATTTGTAGTTGAGTCTAATTTAGCTAGTTAACGTAATTAAAAGAGTCTCATGGGTTCGATATCCGGACTTACTTAGCTGTACTAGAGTCGACCGGTTCACTTGCCGGTTAGTAGTTTAGTTAAGTTTAAGAGTCTAGAATTTATTACTTAGTGTCTAGATTAATGTAATTTTAGTTAATAATATTAAACTACTTTTAGCACATCAATTATGCGTTTTGATTTGTGTGTTTTAATTGAAAGTCTGTCAAGTCGTGGTAATACACGAATACCCGAATTTCGGCCTGATTTGATTACACATTTTTTATTTTTATCGAAACATATAAGTTATGATAATTCATACAATGTGTGATTCCAAAGACTCAATTGTTTATATTGCGGTTTTGAAAAGTCATTGGGTTATGTGAATAGACGAGTTTTAATTCATTTTTTATGTTTGTATATTCATAGAAATTTCTTAAATTCGTGCTATTACACTAGTCAAGTTTCAACCTCTTTTCTTTGTTTATAAATTCTATTATTATAATTTGAAAATTCGAAAGGTCATGGTGATACATGAATCGTCGAGTTTCAATTCGTTTCTTTTATTTATATATTCTTTTATTGTTTTGGGTTTAAAATTGAAAATTCGAAAAGTCATGGTGATGCATGAATGGTCGATTTTCGATTCGTTTTTTTATTTGTAAATACTCATTATTTCTCATGTTTTGAATTGAAAGTATGAAAAGTCATGGTGATGCATGAGTTATCGATTTTCAATTCATTCTCTTTATGTAATTCAGTTATTATTATGGTTTAATTACAAAATTGAAAAGTTATGGTGGTACATGAACACTCGATTTTTAAATTCGATTTCACTACTTATAATAATTTTATTCAATCCATATTTTATTTCAAAATTTGATATATTTTTCAAATGTTTATTCAACAATTTGGAAGATTATTATTGAAATACGAAAACTCATGCTGATTCATGAGCGTTTCAATTTCGATTTCAAATTTTGCTTCATGCGATTTCATTTCTTTATTTATTTCATGGTTTATAAAGATTGATTCGGATTTTAGGAATCTTTCATGAAAAGTTTCTTTTGATTGTTAATACGAAATTCATATTTACATTCCGTGTCACGTGAATCTTCATGCTTCGTATCATGTTTTCTCGTTTTCCTTGACGTTGATCTCGAAACTTAAACCACAAAACGACAACCCAAATCATCAAGCAATTGACATTCGTGGTTCCGGCCATGATTATCTTTAACCACAACAATACATTCAAACCTCAAAGTTATGCCTAAGTCAATCCAAACCCAATATAACTCTTGGATATTGAAACCTAACCCAACAAAGTTACGTACACGAGAACCCACCCCTTTTGTTAACACGTATAATTCCACCACTTCGCTACCGTGATGTCGAAATGCTCCAAATTTTGATAATTTTGGCCATCTCATCAACTCTTCCCACGAAACTATACATACTTGACACCACACATTTATCCCCACGACCTGTTACCCAACCATTCATACAAAACCTTCTACCTTGCCTTGTGCTCGTACTGCAAGCCTGCTACTATTGTAGAAACTCAAACACACCCTAAGAAGCTGAAAACCTAAATCATTTCCGCTATGCGATAACTTACCCCACGTTCCATGTCATCTGAATAGTTTATTCGTTTTTCGGAATCAATGCTTAATCTTTTCAAACTCATCAACCATGCTTAAATATTTAAATAAATAAATTTTCCATGCATACTTTTTCACGTTTATTTCTCTTATAAACACCTTTTACGTAAAATTTCAAATCTCGATTGTTTTAAATAGTCGATTACAAATATAATATATATATATATATTCACAAAAATATTTCGTTATACGAAGTATAATCAAGATATTTTTCTAAAAGAAATCTCATTTTAATCAAATGGGTTATTACCAATGTTATTATTATTACCATTAGTACTATTACTATTACTATTACTATTACTATTACTATTACTATTACTATTATTATTATTATTATTATTTGTACAGTTCTAAAAAAAATGATTATAATACTTATAATATTTTTCCAAGATTGTATGATATCTTCAAATAAAGTAAAATCTTTTACTTCAAACAAGTTCTAAGCCTGCGAGGCTATTTTACTAGCACTATAAAAGTTTTGTCTTCGTCGAAACATTTTTACTTAATAATCTTTTCATAGGGTACTACTCAACATAAACATCTTTTACACTAAAAAGTTTTAAAAAGCTACCCAAACTTTAGCACTAACTAAGGAATTCTTTGAAAAATAATATTATTTTACTTTGAGCATCACATTTTTACAATCGATTTTCACAAACTTGAACGAATAACAACAATCATTTCTTTTCCCTTCTTTGTCAACGCCAACGAGTTTTGACTAAGAAATCCTGACACCGCCTCTATAACAACTCATAGCTTTTCTTTTTGTGCTTCTTAACCGTAAGAACTGGATTCAATGTATAGTAAGCGGTATTCACAGCCTCGTTCCAAAATTGAACGGGAAGCTTAGAATCCGCTAACATTGTTCTCGCCACTTCAATCAACGTTCGATTTTCCCTCTCAGCAACACCATTCTGTTGTGGCACATACGGAGCACTATATTCCCGATGTATTCCCTTCTGAATGCAGTAGAAATCCTATACGTATTCTTGAACTCCATGCCATTATCACTTCGAATTCGTCTCACTTTATGTTTGTAAAGCGGTTCGATCTTAGTGATTAAGTTCTGAACTAGAACTGGTGTCTGATCTTTGGTACTCATAAATACCACCTATGAGTATCTTCAGTAGTCTTCGGTAACAAATAAACAATACAAGTCTCCAGCGATACTCGGACGATTCACCGGACTGAATAAATCCATATGAAGTCGTTCCAAAGTAGTATCAATATAGTTGATCTGCTTCAACGGGCGAGATTTATTCTTCTGATTGCCCTTTTTGCATGCAACATAGTGATCGATCAGCTTGAAATTCTTCAAAGATACCCCATCCACCAAATCATTCGTCACTAAATGATTCATTTTTTGAATGTGGATTTAACCCATACGTCTATGCCATAAGATCGTGTCTTTCTCGGTTTCTTTCAAGACGAAACACGTTTCGGTTGGAGAAGAAGCTACTTTATTACCCATGTCAAGGACATAAATATCATTCGATCTAGGAGATCTCATGACAACTATCTCTTTAGGAATTACGAATCCCGGTTGAAGGATAGCGCACTCCTTGTCTATGAATAAAGTGGTGAACTTGTTATCACAAATCTGTGAGACACCCAACAGATTGTGGTCCACTTATCACAATAATTTACACGCTCAAACATAATACGACCATTTGAGACTTCACCCTCTGTCGAAATCAATCCACCCAGATTACCAGCGAACGCCATATACCCCCCCTTGAATGTCTTTAACATTTGTCAGAAGATCGAGGTTGCCAGTAATATGTCGAGAACATCCGCTATCCAAAATCCACTTATCACTAGAAATAGTTTTGGATGTACTCTGCATAAAAGGTAAATGATTAATTCAAAAAGGCAGCCCAGGTGATGCTAGACTGTCGCTATCTAGTAAAAAACAATTAAATCAAGTTCCTAATCACCTAAGCAAGCTAGGGTAAGTAGGGTGTCGAACCACGAGGAGTATATGGTCAGTGTAAAGTGTAAACGATTCCTAACATTATGAAGTAATTCAATTAAAGTGCTGATCACACTAGCAAACAGTTTGGTTTTATAATAGATAAACAAATAATCAAAGATTCAATCAATCAACAAAGCAAATCACACCCGGGAATCCAAGTACGTAACCTAACAGCAAACTCATGCAACTTAACAGATAAACAATCTTGTGTCAACTACAGACTGACTAACCGGTTAACCCTTTGGCATCCACGCTCGCTAACACACGACACTGGTTATCAAACGGTCCCTGCCAGTGTGACTCAATTAAGGGCAAACGTATGCTTCCTTGCAGTTAACAAGTCAAAACAATCCTACAAGCAATTATTATAGCAACTGGCACACTAATCGTTCCGATCGAAATAAACCTAAACTGACGTTGTGCACAATAATACTAGACATCAATACTCATAGATTAACATCAAAGATAGTTATAATCAATTCGTTCTTAATACATGAGAAAATCTGAAAGGTACAATAATCTACATCCCGGGTATGACTCGAAGGAGTTAGTCGCGTATCGGCATCTCTTGGGCCTCGGTTATGATCTGGTAGGCCATGTATGATGCTTAGAGGTGATTGGAAGTGATGGGGACTCCCTCTTCTGCTCTGAAAATCGCCTCGAAGGTGAAGAATGGCGTCTAGGGTCGTCAAAATGAATATAACATAAAACCCTAAATTTTCCGTCTGTGCGGACCATCGCGTAGCGTGATGGTTATATGACCATCTCATCACACTACGCGATGGTAGGTAACCTCATTTTTGGATTCCTCTTGTTGAGAAACCCAAAATTCATATATTATGGGTTCCGTAACTCATTTTCTAGCCCAGGATATGCTCGTTTTACTTTCTGGTCGCTTTTTGTGAACCCATCTTATTCAGTTTTAGCATCGGCTTTAGGTTTCTCATCCAAACTCCTCCCGAATCCTTCTAACACTTCCTAAGACTTCAATTTATGCTCCGGTCTTCCCGAGATATCATTCCATGCTCGTAAAAGTCTCCAATTTAGCATCTTTAACGATCAATGACCTGAAATACACAAGCACGTATGAAGTACCAAAGTTCTAACAATATACTAAACAATACTAAATAATTAACACACTAATATATGTACAAAATACCCGAACATCACCAGGCCTTAGTCTTGGGCTCTTCCTTTGATTCCTTTTGAAATATATTTATTTTCGTTTTCAAATGTGATTGAGGAACTTACGAATAAGTCAAAGGTTTCTTCGACTTTCGTTTAAGATATTCGTCCTTAATCACACTTGTATCTGAGTTATTACAAATTGGTTGCACAAACTCAACCAGTCTGTGAGATACAATAGTTTCATCAACTCGAACAATTTTTCAATGATTTACATTAGGAAACATTATGTGTGAATCATCCACTTGTACTTTCACAGGTTGTCTTTTCATGATGTTTTTAACCTGACTAATTCCTTGGTTACATTATTAGAAGTTTTAACCTTAGCTCCACAAATGAAACGCATTCTTGTGTCAACAAATGTTTGTGGTTATACAGTTGGAATGTGTGTAGCTTCAGGCTGAAAAGAAACAACCTAAGGTGCTGAACTTGAATTAGCCATTTTGTTTACATTTTCTTTTTTTTGTAAAACTCAAGATTGCAACTGTTAGAGACATTTTCCAATCCCGAGGATTTAACAAATTTTATACATTTAAACAACGTTGATTTATGTTTTTCTTGAGATGAATTATTCAATTTTAACTTGTTGAAAGCTTTCTCAAGTTCAGTTACAGTGGATGTTTCGTCTTGAAACACACTCTCGATCAGTTCAGGTTTCACTAAACTTAAAGAGATTTCTTGTTCATTGAATACGTTATTAATCCCTTTCAAATTATATACCCGACCTTTAAATAACTTGACATTTTTTGTAGGATTGATAAATCTCATCAAATCCTCATTAGAAATTTTAGAATTTTCTGATTTCTTTATTTTAATACGAGAATCATTTGAAATTTTTGAACTTTTTGAAGGTTGTGAACCATAAATTACTTCTTCAAATTCATGTGGCTCACATAGAATATGATTTTCTCGAGAGATATTCTCATTTTTGTGAATCACATGGGGTTCATCAAGTTCTTCAATTGAACCATCACACTCGTTTTCAATAAAAACTGTTTTACTTTTAATATGAGAAATTGGAACCGATTTATCATTGACAACTTTCACAGGTTCGGCTTTCTTCTCCAGATTTACTTTATTCACAGAAGCAGTAGGATAATAACCGATGAAGATTTAGTTTCAACCTTTTTATAAGTTGTTGCCTCTGGAATACTAGAGTAATCATTGTTAAATGGAGGAAGGATTTCAACAAAATCCAAACCCGTTTTACCATTCTTTTGTTGGTTATGGTTAACCTCAATGATTTCGTTTAAAAGAAATAAAGAATCTCTAAATTTTCCAATTTTATTCTTTAGTTCCAAAATCACATTTTCCAACTTATTGACGTTGGTTCTCAATTTAAGAATTTCTTTGAATTTATTCTCAATAAGAATAATTTAACACCAACTTTTGCTTTCAGATCGTGATTACTATTAGACAAAGCTTTAATTTTCTCAGTGGATTGTTCTTCAATTTGAACAGCTTGTCTATAGTTTTCACGAACAATTTTTAAAATCATGAATCAACTGATCATTGTGGTGCAATGAAGACTCAAGTTTATACTTTAGTTCACCACAATGAACACATACTGGTTCATTAACAGAAGTATCACTTACTTTACTTTCAACAGCAGGAACTTTTTCTGAAGAATCAGAACTAACCTCTTCAATCTTTTCCATGCATGCAAAGTTCTTAGGTTGATCAATACTTGAATCATCAGACTCAGTCTCCCTTTTCAATTTCTCTCTCGTCAGTTGACTTATCACACCTAGCATCCTCAAAATGTTCAACTGTCTCGAACATAGCCATATTGGCTTGATTACCATTACCTAGCAGTCTTTGTGACCAATCAATCCCATCATTTGCCACCAGAGCCTGTGACCCACCAGATTTACTTGCATCCCCCTCAGTTGGCTTGTCTTTCTTTTTAGAAGTATTGAACTTCTTACTCGAACTTCTATCTTGAGCTCGGGGACCAGAGTATTCCTTCTTGGGTTTGTCATACTCTTTAGCAAAATGTCCGAACTCTTGATAGTTGTAACACTTTACCTTTAACTTATCAAACCCAACCCTCTTGTTCAAAGTAGGCAAATCCTTCCCTGTTCTTTGCGTATATCGCTTGACCTTCCTCAAAATCATGGCCATGTTCCACTTTAAGTCCATCAACTCTAGATCATCTGGATCGATCTTGTCATAGTCCTCATCAGTGAGTTCACTCGTAGCAATCTTGCTACTCACTAGTTGTTCGTATGATGTCATGAAAGCAGACATGAAGGCAAACTACTATTCTGCCTCCTTCATGTTGACATTTGGTGGTGGTGAACTTGGAATACTCGCACCAGCAGATGATGAAGAACCACCCGATCCAGAAACCATGAAGCATACATTTAGACCAGAACTGCCATTTTGAGGAATCTCTTATTCAGCTTGGGTAAAGAATGCACTGATTATAACAGAACTGTTGTTCACAGGAAGAGATCCGCCATATAAAGTAGGATCTTGATTGTCCTTTGAAGAACCTTGACATTTCAGGTCAAACTCTTTCTCTTTTCAAGCTTATTGATAAAATCTATAGCAGTGAGAGATTCATTTCTAAAGAAACCATTCTCCTAAGAACTAGCAAGAATGTTGAGTATGACTGGGATAGTGCATTCTTCAAGGGATCAATCTTATCACATTCACTTGGCTCCATCTTCATATTAGTCATTTCAGCAATCAAATGACAGAAACGGTTCAGCATCTCTTCCACAATCTCTTCTTTCAATAGAGTATAGTTTCTGAACTAAAACTTCAGCATCATTTTCTTGCCCTCTTGAGTATTTCTCATACTCCTCAACTGTAAATATGAAAATAATACAGTGTAGTTCTTGATATTGCTGACTTGATGGAAGATGGTTTCAGGTAATGCCATAGTTAGAGTGGAATACGCTTTTGTCTCATTTTCAAGAGCTTTCTTCTCGTCAACGGAATATAGACGAAATTCTTTGTCAACATAACTTGTAGAATCATCACTACAAAATGGAGCTTTATAGACAACATCTAAGTGGTGATCACATTCAGGATGAACAGATCTCAAATGAGCTCTAATCCTGGGTTCCCATCTTGCAAAGTCACTTAGTTTTAAGAGCTTCGGGACTTTGTTATGATACCATATCTCATTATCCAAGTGAGCATTTGCTGCATCAATGCATTTTGGGAAGCCAGTGCTTAATAGTTTACTATCTCGATAGTTGAAGGATGAAAAATATCAATATAGAAAGTTTAGGGTTGAAATTGTCAATTAATGAAAGTTCAAGGTAACGAATGAGAATAGGAGCACGAATAAGTCTAACAAATGAGAATACTTTAAGACACGAATGAGTCAAACGAAAGAGAAACGAATGAAACAAACGAAAGATGGTTACTGTTATAACGAATGATGGAACTGTTGTAACGAATGAGATTAGGAACTAATGAGTTCAACGAATAGGATGAAGGAATGTGTATGTTTAACAAATCAAAATGAGAACGAATGAGGAAAGTTAACGAACGGGATCATTTTAAAGCGAATGAGTAGTTATGGAATGACAACTGGCACTAGGTAGTTACAACTATTTAACGAATGACCAGTTCAAAGTTAACGAATGTGCTAAGAAATTAACAAATGGCTATTCAAATCTTCAAACCTCCATTACAGACTTCAAGCTTAATCCAGACCAAATCCAAACCACAATTCACTCAAAACTTAACCAAATATCCTTAAACCTATACCAATCTACTCGTCCACTAATTCCAAACAAACTCACAAACTTCTAGAACTCAATTAAATCAATTATCATTAAATTTTTACTTAAACCAGTCAAAACTTCAAAACCTTCCCGCCTAACCTCGAAATTGCGACTAACACCACAAATTACAATTAAATTGTTCTGGATAATCGACAGATCATTGTGAACAATCCTAGATCTAAGCAAGATCCGATTATCAATAAATCTATGAGTAATTGGTTGATTAACAGTCTATAACACAAAACCTCAATTTTGATAAAAATAAGAACAATTAAACCTCAATTAGATGTCTAATTGCATACGACTAACTCCAGATCACTTAATCAATCAGGACAACAAGCTCAAATACCACTTGAGAAGCCATATTATCCTGATTCAATACGATTACAACTAGGATCTAGTCCTTGGATATGATTAGATGACTGGAATGGTGATTATGTTAGCTGTGTGTGATTGTGAGTGTATTTAGGCAGAGTAACAACACTTAGATATCAATAATCAATAATACTTAATTAGAAAATACGTTACAGGGTTTATATAGACGAAGGGATTCATTCGTTAAACAGACTTAACGAATGAGATCACATTCGCTATTAATACATTAAGTCATTCGCTAAAGCTTAACGAATGAACACATTCGTCCACTCATTCGTTATAAACTTATAATGAATGAGGATTACATTAACAAAAGGTCACATTCATTATTAGCTACTTTAATGAATATAAAATACAATTAACGAATGCGTCACATGAATGACATATATTTACCAAAATGCCCCTATACATTATTTCTAATATAATTATACATTAAACAAAGACCGAGACGTAAAACCGAGCACTAAGAAAGTCTAAAATTCGCTAGTTAACGTAATTTAAAGAGTCTGTGGGTTCGATATCCGAACTTACTAATCTGTACTAGAGTTGACCAGTACACTTGCTGGTTAGTAGTTTAGTTAAGTTTAAGAGTCTAGAAGTATTACTTAGTGTCTAGATTAGGGTATTTTAGTTAATAAATTAATAGACTACTTTTAGCATATCATACATGTTGGTATTGTACGTCGTGTCAATCAAAAACACCTCGGGGAATGCACGCCAAATTTAATGCGACTTATTATGACCTTGGTTTAAAAAAGCGCGCTTAAGGCGAGGTGAGGCGAGAAGCGACCCAAGGCGAACACCTCAACGCTTTGGCCTACCCAAGGCGAAGCCTGTTAAAAAGCGAACGCTTTTTGCTCTTTTTTGCTAGGCGATATAGCGAGGAGGCGAAGGCTTTATGCACAAAAAGCGACCAGTTAACCTATTTTTAACTTAACCTTTATAATTAGTCATTTCTAGACTTTTCACATCTGACAATAAACTTTTGAAATGTGAAATACTTTTGAGTAGTGTTCTTTTGGAAACACTTATGAGTAATTTGGTACTCGATAACTTGTTTTTATGTTACTTTGATATTTTGGGTGAGTAATGTGGTACTCGAAAAATTGTACTACACTACGTTTGGAATTTTGGGATATATATATGTTGATGTTTCAGACGTTTAATATATATTATAATGTGGTTTGTCTATAATATATGGCTTATAAATAATTACATATTTTTTAAAATACGGTCGCCTCGTGTTCAAAAGGCGTTCGCTTTTGCGCTTTTCGCTTTTCGCCTCGGCTGAGGACCTCTTCGCTTTTGTTCGCCTCACGCTTTTTTAATCCAAGATTATGACAGAAGAAAATATCCTTCGTCCTGTCGGTGGAAGAATTCTCCCGGTAATAGAACACGAAACCATTGTTATGGAAAAAATTTTCTAGTACCTGCATTGGATTTAATAATACTTTAATAAATATTATAAATACAGGTTTTATATAATAAAACTAGGAAGGTTTTCAACTACCATCATGAAGGTATCGCCAATTTTCTCTTGATCTTTAATATTACTCAAGGCGTTGTATATGTCGTTGATTTTACATTTGCAACCAGGAAACTGCCCACGTATGGCTATGTGAATTTGAATGGGGCTCAAGCCGTTCCGGTTTAACGTCGCAACCAGATCAAGTTCAGCGCTTGTCATTTTCCAGAGCTATGCGTACCCCTCCTCAAAGACAACGGGATCGTGATTGTGTGTCTCGTTTACTACTTCAAGCCTCTAATAATTACCTGTCGCATCGTGCCTTCTTAGGAATTTAAATGGACAACACTTTTTAATACTGCTGGTATGCCTGACCATGGCTTTCAGTTTTGGTTCCCCTCCGCGATTGCATGCAAGGTCCACAACGTTTTTCCTTGACCGTTGGACCGCAATAACACACCCATGCTCCCGTCCTCTCTTCTTGGCCCAATCCTCCAACTCATTACATGACTTAAAAATCTAAAACAGTTGTAAGCTCATTTTTAAGACATGTTCAGAAAAATAATAATAACTTAAACAAAACATGTGGTGACTTACAATATTTGTTTTATACGAAACCGTCGGCTCGCGTATGTAGCCATCATCATAATTATCTTCGTCATGTTCGTTTCCCTCGTAATACGGTGGCACTTATATTAGTACATGGTACGAAGACTGGGTTCGTAATACGGTGCCTCTCATACCGGTAAGTGGTACGAAGAAGAAGTCTTAGTTCCATAATACGACCCGTCAACTAGTAGCTGGTACGATGGCTGACTGTAAGACTGTTTAGGCTAACCATCGTAATCGAAATACTCTTGATGAACGTAATGGTAGCATATCTTAGTTAAAAAGCAACTAACGACTTTATATTAAATAAATATGCAACGAAACCCGGTTCAAATTTGGTAATCCCGGCGTGCTAGGCTGACCGTAAGACTGTTCAGGCTGACCATCTTAACCGGAATACTCCTGACAAACGTAATGGTAACATATCTTAGCTAAAAAGCAGCTAACTACTTTATCTTATATACATATACAGCGAAACATGGTTCAAATCTGGTAACCCTGACGTGCTAGTCTGATCATTATGCGTGTATTCGGGCTCCTCGTTCGAATCAGAAAATAAATGGTTGAACCACAACAATTTTTTTTCTTTTTTGCTTCTCAGATGGTGAAGTATATGTGTGCACATGCAAATATATAATAAAGAGAAAGGAGAGGGAGCCGGTGAGCTCAATAATTCAAATTTGCCCAATACGCCCCGTAGAGTGCTATACGAGGCGTATAGGACACGACCTAACAACTGACTTGACTGTCGCAAGTTTTCATAGGTTGACAGTACCCTATACACCGCGTATTGGGACAACATAAAAGATAAAAAAAGTCTCCTCCTATACACTGCACATAGTACTATACGCGGCGTATTTAGGGGTGTCCCGTTAGGAAAAATCTTGGGTCAATCAAAAGTCCCTGTTTGTTTGAATTAGAGTGTGAAGTTTGAAATTATGAGCAAAACCCTCGAATATTGTTCATAAGACAAGATAATCATGTCATAGGAAGCGAACAACACGCAACAATTAGCCTACTGACAGGTGGATTATAGAACTACCCTTAAGTGTAGTATTTCTCGTTAAAAGTATGCGTTTATGTTTAATTTCACGAATTTAGATGACTACACTATGTCGTGCGTTTGTATGTACAAGTGCTAAAAATGGCGATTCAAGTGAACTATGATGAAGAGGAGCAAAGGACTCGAGAGTTGGCGATGGCAGTCAACAAGTCAAAGAAGATCAAGTGTGTTGGAGCTGAGGCTACCATAGCTTACGGTAGCCACCATAAGCTACGGTAGGGTTCCACTGTAGCTTCCTATCGTAAACAGTTAGAACCTACCGTAGTGGTTTTCAAAGCCACCGTAAGCTACGGTGGCCACGGTAGCTTACGGTGGGGCCTGCACGCTGGTGACGGTTACAACTCCAATTTGATGTTATAATGGGCTTTTGAGATCCTTTTCATGATATTCTGATCTAGACATTTGTGTGGGGTGATTTTGGTGCCTTGAAACAATATTTTGGGTGATTTTAATTGAATATTAACACTATAATCTTTGATTGCTTTGGATTAAAGATTGAATTAATGATGCCAATCATGTGTGGCTAAACCCTTTGGTGTTTCTCTTGGATGTAAGGTTATTCACAATACACTTATGTTTATTGTTCTTGAATTGGATTGGTTATCTAATTGTTGATATTAGTATAACTATGATGTTTGTTTGATTGTTTGTAATCTGTCCATATTGTGTTAAACCTAGTTTCGTTCTATACGTTCTTGGTGTCATTGACAATTGAGATTTAGTAGAAGGAATTAGGGTTAAGAACATATTGATTGATTAACAAGTAACAACCTCGCGTTCTAGTAATCCGAGTACTTAGTTCTTGATTAATCACAAATAATCACATTTACACAAAATCAAGATATTATGATTTATCCATTGAACTTTAACAAGAGTGTTGCGTGATAACCCGAATTCCAAGAGAAATACTTGTTCGATCAATTGTTTACAACTTTCGTATTAGCTATTTAGTTCTTAAAATCTAATCAAAAAAACCAACTTGAAAATTACTTCATGTCATTTACATTTATATTAGTTTAATTGTAAGCTACTCAGTAACGCATATTCCACAAACTCTTCGTGTTCGACACCCATTTACCACTATCTAATTAGTTGTATATGGTTTATTTTTGCGCGAGTCTTCGACCTCGTGTCAAATTTTGGCGCTGTTGCCGGGGAGTAGTGCGCAACGTGTGTTATTTTTGTAGTTTTTGTTTAAATTGTTATTGTCAGTTTTACGCGGATTGTGCTAGTGTGTAGGTACTTACAGGTATATGCATACAAGACGCTCTCGGTCTTCATCACCGTTAGCGTTTGATCCTGAAATTGAGAGAACCTTTCGTTAGAACCGGATTCTACAGAGGGAAAACAAGGTTATTGGGTCTCCAAGCACAAAAAGTCGAGCAACTGACACCACAATCACGGCTCCGGAACAAACCGTACCGCCGATGCCTCCACCCATTAATTCACCAAACCCACCATCTACTGTACCCATTACCACCACCAATTCCACAAGTAAACCTACTTCAGCTGCGTTTAGCTTTCAGCCACCAGCTAACCTCCCACCCTTGACAAATTTCATGCCTATTCAAGGACAATCATCAAACTCACCACAACAATCATCCTTCCAATCTCAACGAAATCCACCTTATCAACAACCATACACATTTACCCAAGACCCACCCATAATCCATACTTCACCGGGTCAAAGATCGGGCCCGCATTTGTTTGGTGGGCCACGGTATGGTGATGGAAATGAAGGGTATGAAGAGTTTGAAGAAGGTTATTCAAGTGGGGTTGATGGGAGTCAGTTGAGGATTCAAGGGCAGTTTGGGTATGGATCCGACTTTCAACCGCAACAACAAGTGCAGCAATGGGGTGGACCGCATGTCAATCAAATACAACAACCACAACCATTGCAACAAGTTCCACAACAACCACATTATCAACAACCTCAATTCCAACAACCAAATCCCCAACCACAAGTTCAACAGAATATGCAACAAAGGCCCGTTTACCGACAAATGGGTCAACCAAGACTACCATTGGGGGTACCAAGAAGACATGCAAGGGAAATGGTTAGGGGAATAGAGGCTTAATTTCGACCAATTATCACCAATAACCCATCTCTGGTGGTTATTCCTCAAAATCAAAATGGAAGAACATTTGAGGTGAGAACTAATGCACTTCAAAGTTTACCAAAGTACAAGGGTCTTGCAACGGAAGAACCCTATTTTCACTTGGAGGCATATGACTCTATTTGCAACACGATTGGGGGTAAAGGTTTCTCACCGAATGAGGTGAAATTGGTTTTGTTTCAATTTTCGTTGGAGGATAAGGCGAAAAAATGGTTCTACACATTGCCATCCGCATCAATTTACACTTGGGCCGAAATGCAACAATGGTTCTTAGAAGAGTTTTACACGGCCCAAAAGACTAATGATGCGAGACGAAGTTTGAGGTCTTTCCAACAACAATCGGGTGAAATGTTTCATGAATCATTCGAGAGGTTCAACATGATGATCAAGAATTGTCCTCATCATGGTATAGCTCTTTGGGATTTGTTAAATGCGTTTCATGAAGGGTTGAATGTGGAAGATGAGAGAGATTTAATGTCAATCATAAATGGTACATTCGGTACCAACTATAAACAAGATGATTGGGCATTTTTGGAGCAAATGTCGGTCACTTCAAAGAGAAAAGCTCAAACTGCAAGAAGAGCGAGACCGGCATTGGAAGACCGCAAGTTCATGCCGTGGAAGATGTGGGGGTACAAAGAATTGATGTTTGTACCAATTGTAATGAGTTGGGTCATGTGGCTAATGTGTGTACGGTAGGTCAAGCACAAGTTGAAGAGGTGAATGCACTGGTCAAACGGGTGGTAATCGGAATTTCAATATGAACTGAAACATTTATCACCCCGGGTTGAGAAATCATCCAAATTTCCGTTATGGAAATCAAGCAACTCAACTCAATCCGAATTTCCAAGGGACGTCTCAGACCACCTTTATCCCCCGTCAACAATACTTCAACCAAGGAAATTAAGGTCAATTTCAAGTAACGGGTGGTAATCAAAGTGGGTCTTCGGGTCAAAGTTCATCAAGTGGGAATGAAGTGTTGGACATGTTAAAGTTGATGCAGCAAGAGATGCAAAAGAGGAATCAGTTGGATGAAGCTCGTGTACAAAAGGATGAAATTCGTGACAAGGCCATTCAATCATTAACAACTCAAACGGGCCAACTTTCAACTGAGGTATCCAATTTGAAGAAGAACAAAGGTCAACTCCCGAGTGACACCAAGGTGAACCCTACTCACACTACTTCTCGCAATGTGCCGATTAATCAGGTAAGTGTTTTAAGAAGTGGTAAAGAGTTTAAAATCAATACTACACCGGAATTAGTTGAAGGTGTGGTAGAGGATGTGACGGGAGTAGAAAGTGAATATGAACAATCTTCACCCATTCAACCCCCTAAGCCATCCACGTTTTCAAGCAAAGAGTCGGATCAAAATGAACTTTTACACGATAAAAGTAAGGAAGTGGGAGACGTTCAAATTCCATTTCCTTCGGCATTGATCGATCCGGGTAAGAAAAACGTGATTTTAAAACGGGGTCCTCAAAAGGAGGAGATGTGGGAGGTGTTTAAACAGGTTAAAGTTAATCTTCCTTTACTTGAGGCAATAAAACAAGTACCCCGCATATGCAAAATTTTTAAAAGAATTGTGTACTCAGAAAAGACAACAAAAGGTTCCTAAACAGGTTGATTTAACTGAACGAGTGAGTGCAATTCTAAAAGGTAATCTTCCACCTAAGCTTCAAGACCCGGGAGAACCCTTGATTAACATACAAGTGGGTGACTTTCAAATGTCACGGGCACTATTGGATCTTGGAGCAGGTGTGAGTATCCTACCGGGGGGTTTGTATGACCAATACGATTTTGGTCCACTTAAACGAGTTGAGACCACAGTTGTATTGGTTGATTTGTCTCACAAACTTCCTCGCGGGATTGTGCGGGATGTTATTGTTAAAGTAGAGGAATTTTATTATCTTGTTGACTTTTTGGTTCTGGATTACTCGTTGGTTGACCCAACACAACAACAAAACGTTATTTTGGGTCGACCATTTTTAAATACTGCTCATGCTATAATTGACTGCTGGTTTGGTACAGTTGACATGGCCTTTGTAAATAGAAAAATGCGTTTAAATGTGTTTACTAATGTTGCTAATTCATTGGCTAGTGAAGAATGTTTTATGGCAGATATCATAGATGGGTGTGTATCACACGAGTATGAGGAAGGTATGTTGGATGTTTGTGTTTGTGATGATTTTGAACAGGTTCACATTTGTGCATTGGAGTTAGAGGAAAAGAAACAAGAGGTATTGGCATTGCAAGACGGAAGACCACCATGGACTCATCAGGTTGAGAGTCTACCAACAGAGATCAATTCTAATACCAAACCTTCTTTGATTTGTCCTCCCAAGGTACAATTGAAAGAATTGCCAAGTCATCTCAAGTATGCATTCTTGGGAGAAGGTGAGACGTTGCCGGTTATCATTGCCTCTAACTTGAATGAGGCTCAAGAAGAGGGATTGTTGGACGTTTTGAAGGCTCACAAAGCAGTGATTGGGTGGACTATAGCCGATTTGAAGGGTATTAGTCCATCTATAGTCATGCACAAAATCATCACCACGGATGATGCAAAGCCTACTCGGAAACTCAAAGAAGGTTGAATCCTAATTTGCGAGAGGTGGTGAAAAAGGAAGTTATCAAATGGTTGGATGCGGGAATCATCTATCCCATTTCAGACAGTGCATGGGTAAGTCTAACACAGGTAGTCCCAAAGAAAGCTGGCATTCAGGTAATTAAAGATGAAAGTGGTGAACAAATCGCCACCCGACCGGTAACCGGGTGGGGAGTGTGCATTGATTATAGGAAGTTAAATGCGACTACTTCAAAAGACCATTTTCCATTACATTTTATTGACCAAATTATTGAAAAATTGTCGGGTCAAAAATTCTATTGTTTTTTGGATGGGTACTCGGGATATAATCAAATTGCAATCTGATGTGCCTAAAAGTGGTATATAAAAATATTCCAATTAATAACCTAGCACAACAAGTAATAAAAACTAAGAATACCCTAAACCAAACCACTGGCAACAGGCAAGTGAACCTATCGGATGTAGAATAGCTATGGGAAGTCCGGGAATATCGAACCCTAGAGACACTTATATAAATTAACGAAACTAGATTCTAAAAGCTAAATAAACTAATAATTAAGAAAAAGATTCTTTTTGGATTTTTATTTATTTTTATTTTAAAACTAATAATTATTTAGACTATTTAATTAAACTAAATTAACTAATAAATTAAACTTCAACTCTAAAGACTTAGACGAACACAATAATGAGAAATGCGTTATGTAAGGCCCCGTTCCAGGTAACCCTACTTTGGTGTTGGATTTACTCATAAACACAGTTCTACTTTGGAGTAAATTAAAAACTACATCACATTACAAAACATTCATTCTTGTCTTAACATATAAATTGTCTTTTCATAAATATTTAATTAAAACAGTCATAACACTTCATCATGGATGCCAATCTCTTCAGTCCATGCCCTGTGTCCCTCCTTAAGCCAGCTGCCTCAACCTATTTGCCTGCGTGCATACTAAAAGTCAGCTACGCTGAGTGAGTTCTAGTTAATCAATTTAACATACAATACATTCTTATCCTTACTCATACGCGTCCGAAGATACGTATTCATACCTTACTTTGCAATTACTTCTTTCACACATACTTTATATATACATGCATACGTACTTACATACCTTCTTTCATAAAAACCCTATGGTATACCATAAGCTATTCTACATTAAACATCACAGATATTGTAAGGGTCTGGTCCCTATCATCACAGATATTATAAGGGTCTGGTCCCTATCATCACAGATATTATAAGGGTCTGGTCCCTAACATCACAGATATTATAAGGGTCTGGTCCCTACTGCCTCGAATAACCATACACTTATCATACGTGCATATTTTACCTGTCTCATGTATATAATCATATATATATACATGCTCATTCATACTATCATTATATAGTAATAACATCCAATACATAGTGTCACACCCGGCCCTGAGCGGCGGAAACAGCCGGGCGCGCGCGAGTGGGGATTGATAATTAAGCACGGGCCATTGCAAACATTCAAAGTAAGATTTTCATTGCGCATGAAATGTTTAATACAAATACATTACATTGTTTAAAAATTACATAAAAACATCCAAGTATAAAAACTGTTGAAGATTTCCACGCCGTATCCCCTTGCGCGGCGGGAACAACCACGCGCATCGAAGGGATAGAACTAAAATCTTCCAAAAATCTAGTTTTAGATGTTCAGCGTGAGGTGCTCTAAGTGTGACTCCATGCGCTACCTAGTTATCTCCTGAAAGACACGTAAAAACATTTGAATCAGTATAAACTGAGTGAGTTCACAAGTTTTAGTAACTTGATAAATCGTATTGCATCATAATCTTGATAAAAATCATTCTGAAACATAATTCTGATAGCATCATTAAAACACATGCTTGGTAAAACATAGTTCTATCAACACATTCTGATAAAATCGTCCCGCGGGTTACGCGCGAACATTTCTGGGAACTGTGCTCGTCTGTGTAAGTGGCGCTGCCACTACGAGCGAAACAAGTAATACCGTCCCGCGGGTTACGCGCGGACACATCTGAAAAACCGTGCTCGTCTGTGTAAGTGGCGCTGCCACTACGAGCGAATAATACCGTCCCGCGGGTTACGCGCAGACGTTGTGCCGGAAAACAAGGCGCTCGTCCATGCAAAGAGGCGCGACCCCTACGAGCGGGCTCAAACCCATAGTACTGCCCCATGACCATACTAGGCACTCGTCCATGCAAAGAGGTGCGACCCCTACGAGTGGGTGGATCAAACCAGCAGTCCCTACCCTTAGAGTTCCAATGGTAAAGTGATCACTTACTCGAGTTCTAGCGCACATACATCGAAAACCTTAGATAACCGTTCGCATTGCTCATTATGAAATATAATTTAAACACATAATCGCTTGCATAGCTTGTAAGTATACCATGATAAAACATTATTTAAGTACGTGTCCCTCGCCCCGAAAACAGTTTAAAAACAGTGAAAACAGCGAGAATAGGGGCTGTGAGACTCACCTGTGGTTCTTGTTAAGGGATTAATCGAGATTCGGGTTTTCTTGGTGTTGGCCTCGGAATTGAAGGTCTAGAATGCGATTAAATAACAAGAAGTATATATATTAAGATCAAGAATTAGGAGAATATAAGGGTTGGAAAGCAGATCTCATGGTTATATTCTTGGCTTACCTGGTAACAGGATCGGAAACGAAAACAACGGATGCTTGGGAGATGATTAGTGCAAGTTGCAGTTCTTAAGAGAGAAGTTTGAAGTGTGTTTTGGGTGATAGTTTAGGTTACATATTTATAGGCAAACTCAAGGGAACACAATCCCTTGCTTTAGGGGATTGTAATCTTTTCATATCTAGGTGTAATGATGATAAGGTATGGAAATTATTATTATTTATTTAAAAGTGGAGTAGTGGATAAAAGATTTTGATTTGATTTGGTCAGGACATGCAGGTCTGGGGTTGGTGAGAATAGGGTGGCTGACAGTTGACTTTTCATGTTACAGTGTGCTTTTTCAGGTACTTTTGTCCGTGTACAGTAAAAAGTGGAAAATCTCTGAAACACGCTACTGTTTCCTTTTGGGCGGGAGTAATCTCCTTACGTCTGGAGAATAGACTAAGTGTTCTGTGCGTATCACTTTGTGCGCATAGCTTTCTGCGTGAAGGACATTTCTTTGCTGCGGGTAGGTGCGTAACCTTCTCGCAGTTAGGACATTGAGTTTCATTTGTAGATTCTCCAGGTGGTCTTGGTATTTCAACATAGTGATCAGTTATGTTGAAGTCAATTCCATCTTGGAGCTTCAGACAAACTAGCTCTCAATGTTCCCGCCATGCGGGGAGGTTAGTTCCCTTCCGCACGCGCATAAACGATTTAGGATGCACCCGCCTTAGCATCATGCGGGATGGTCAACCCATTAGACAACATAACGTTAAGGTACATGAAAACATAAAGCCAAAACATTCGCGCATGGCGCATATAACATATGCCCACGCTGGTTCTTAACATGGCGCGCTCGCGCAGGGCGCACATAATATGCCCGCGCTGACTAACATGGCGCGCTCGCGCAGGGCGCACATAACAAATGCACGCGCTGATTCTAATATGGCGCGCTCGCGCAGGGCGCATATAACAATTACCTAATATTTAGGTTGATTACTTGGTTTAAGCGATTGGGAATTTACCGGGTGTCACATTCTCTCCCTGTTAAGCAAATTTCGTCCCGAAATTTAGGAGATGTTGCTGGCAGAAGCCATGCTCTGAAAGAGGTGTGGGTATTTCTTGCGTATTTGATCTTCTCTTTCCCAAGTGAATTCAGGCCCACGCCTTGATTTCCATTGAACCTTTACTAACTTGATTTTGCTTCTGCGCAACTTTTGTTCTTTCCAACCGGTTACTGCTATAGGTTCTTCTACGAAGTGCAGCTGTTTGTCGATGTGAATCTCTTCCAACGGTAAAATCAACGTTTCATCAGATAAACACTTTTTGAGGTTGGACACATGAAACGTATCATGAACTCCACTGAGTTCGGCGGGTAAACGGAGTTTATAAGCAACCGGACCGATCCTTTCCAGGATCTCAAATGGTCCAATGTAGCGCGGATTCAACTTTCCTCGCTTGCCGAAACGGGGGACTCCTTTCCATGGAGAGACTTTCAAAAGTACTCTATCCCCTACTTGAAACTCCAACGGTTTCCTTCGCACATCTGCGTAGCTCTTCTGTCTGTCGCGCGCTGTCTTAAGGCGATCCCGTATCTGAAAAATCTTGTCTGTTGTTTCTTGGATCAATTCTGGACCAGTCATTTGCTTGTCACCCACTTCAGCCCAGCACAGTGGGGATCTACACTTGCGCCCATACAAAGCTTCGAACGGCGCAGCCTTGATGCTTGTGTGATAACTGTTGTTGTAAGAAAATTCAACCAATGGGAGATGAGTATCCCAGCTACCACCGAAATCGATTGCGCACGCGCGCAGCATATCTTCCAATGTCTGGATTGTTCGCTCGCTTTGTCCATCTGTTTGGGGATGATATGCCGTACTCATGTCAAGACGAGTACCTAAAGCCCCTTGTAACGATCTCCAAAATCTTGAGGTGAACCGACTATCTCTATCAGAAATGATGGACACTGGGACTCCATGTTTTGAAACTACTTCTCGAATATACAATCGGGCTAACTTTTCCATCTTATCGGTTTCCTTGATCGGCAGGAAGTGCGGTGACTTAGTTAGCCGATCCACAATAACCCAGATCGTGTCGTAACCCCCAGGTGTCCTTGGCAATTTGGTGATGAAGTCCATAGAGATTTGTTCCCACTTCCACATGGGAATTTCTGGCTGTTGAAGCAACCCTGATGGTTTCTGGTATTCAGCCTTTACCTTCGAACACGTCAGGCACTTACTGACATACGTCGCGATGGCGCCTTTAAGATTGGGCAACCAATACAGCGCTTTAACATCTTGGTACATCTTGTCTGCGCCAGGATGTACGGAATACCGCGTCTTGTGAGCTTCGTTTAGTACTTGCTCGCGCAATCCTCCCTTGAGAGGGACCCATAAGCGGTTAGCGAAATATAGATTGCCGTTCTCTTTAAGTTCCAAACTCTTAATCATACCCCCAAGGCATTCGTTTTTAACAAACTCTGGTTTCAAGGCTTCTTGCTGAGCGTCTCGGATGCGGGTAGAGAGATCTGTGTGAATGGTCAACCTTAGAGCCTTGACTCGTAGCGTTTTTATTCGCTCCTTCCTACTTAGCGCGTCTGCTACCACATTCGCCTTTCCAGGGTGGTACTTAATTTCACAATCATAATCATTCAACAACTCCACCCATCTTCGTTGCCTCATGTTTAAATCCTTTTGATCAAATATATGTTGAAGGCTCTTGTGATCCGTAAAGATTATACACTTTGTACCATAGAGGTAATGGCGCCAAATCTTTAGCGCGAAGACAACCGCTCCAAGTTCCAGATCATGCGTTGTGTAGTTCTTTTCATTGGTCTTGAGTTGGCGCGAGGCATACGCTATGACTTTGTCTCGCTGCATAAGGACACATCCAAGTCCCTGATGTGAAGCGTCGCAGTAAACAACGATGTCATCCGTCCCCTCGGGCAAAGACAAAATTGGCGCACTACATAACTTCTGTTTCAACATTTGAAACGCTGCTTCCTGACTTTCGTCCCAAACAAACTTCTTGTCTTTCTGAGTTAGCGCGGTCAGAGGTAGGGCTATCTTGGAGAAGTTCTCAATGAAGCGTCGATAGTAGCCAGCTAGTCCTAGGAATTGCCTCACCTCAGTTGGGGTTTTTGGTGCTTCCCAGTTTTCGATGGCCTTGACTTTGGAAGGATCAACGTGTATTCCTTTCTCGTTTACAACGTGACCGAGAAAGTGAACTTCTCTAAGCCAAAACTCGCACTTGGAAAACTTCGCATACAACTTTTCTTTCCTCAACAATTCCAAAATCAATCTCAGGTGTTGCTCATGCTCGGCCTTGGTTCGAGAGTAAATCAGAATATCATCTATAAATACAATCACAAACTTGTCCAAGTATGGTTTGCACACGCGGTTCATCAGATCCATGAATACAGCCGGCGCATTAGTTAGCCCGAAAGGCATCACTAAGAACTCATAATGGCCGTATCTAGTTCGGAAGGCTGTTTTCGGCACATCTTCCTCATGGACCCTAAGTTGGTGGTATCCGGACCGTAGATCTATCTTCGAATAATAACTGGATCCTTGCAACTGGTCAAATAAGTCGTCAATCCTCGGTAAGGGGTACCGATTCTTGACTGTCAGCTTATTCAGCTCCCTGTAGTCAATACACATTCTGAACGAACCATCCTTCTTCTTAACAAATAGTACTGGAATCCCCAAGGTGAAAAGCTTGGGCGTATGAAACCCTTATCCAATAGTTCCTGTAACTGATTGGATAGCTCTTGCATCTCAGATGGAGCTAGTCGATAAGGCGCTCGAGCTACTGGCGCAGCTCCTGGGACCAAATCAATACGAAACTCGACTTGTCGCGGCGGCGGTAATCCGGGCAAATCTTCAGGAAAAACTTCTGGAAATTCGCGCACTACTGGTAAGTCTTCAATTCTTCGCTCATCTCCTTTCTTCTCTACTACATGCGCCAGGAAGGCGTAGCACCCTTTCCTTAGGCACTTGCGCGCTTTTAGGCACGAAATTAGTTTCGTCGCAACTCCCCTTCTTTCCCCTTGAATCACCAAGGTTTCTCCGTTCAACAGTGGGATCCGAACCTGCTTTTCATGGCAAATAACTTCCGCGTGATTCTCGACTAACCAATCCATACCTACCACAATGTCAAAACTTCCCAAGTCTATTGGCAACAAATTAATATTGAACCCGTGACCTCCCATGACTATTACACATTGTTCAGTTCTTTCGTTCGCGCATAACTGCCTACCATTGGCTAGTTCTATAGTATAAGGCGTGTCTAGCCTACTGCTTGCTAGGCCTAGGGAGTCTTTAAACTCAGCGGATATAAAACTTAGGTCAGCGCCAGTATCAAATAAGACAGATGCAAAATGTCCGTTAAGCAAAAACGTACCGGTTACCACATTCGGCTCTTCTTTAGCTTCGCCTGCGCCGATCACAAAAGCTCTCCCGCGAGCTTGGTTTCCCTTTTGCGGGCAATCCCGACTAAAATGCCCTGGCTTCCCGCATGCGTAGCAGTTGTCGCTTGCTCCAGCTTCTCTGACACGACAATTCATCGTCTTGTGCCCTGGTCTACCACATTTGGCGCATTCGATTCTTGCGCATTCACCCTCATGGTGATACTTGCATTTGTTGCACCATGGGCGAGGCCCGCTGTATCCTTTCCTTGATGGCTCCGCGGCTTGGATCGCGTAAACCCTTGCGCTCTCCTGCTTCTTGAACGGTGGCTGCTTGGAGTCGGACCCTCGGTGGTGAGGGTTCCATTTCCTCTTGGAGTCAGAGGTTCGCTGCTCGTTTCCGCGCGTAGTCAACATACCCGCACGGACCGTATCCCTTGTAAGGGTGATGGCCCGCGCTACCGCCTCATCAAAGGTTGGAGGCGCTGCGGCGTTGAGCGGAACCCTAACAACAGGAGGTAACCCAAAAATATACCTCTCGATCTTCTTTTCCTCCGTGTTTGCCATGTCTGGCACCAACTGGCAAAGCTCGTTGAACCGGTTGTTGTAGGCGTCGATATCCGTTCCTACCATGGTGTGGTTCCAGAATTCCTGTTGTAGACTCTGGATTTCTGCGCGAGAGCAGAACTTTCTCATCATCATTTCCTTCAGTTCCTCCCAGGTCTTGTGGAGAGCAACTTCTCGCCCCAATGTTTTCGTTTGAAGCTTCCACCAAGACGAAGCTGCCTCTTGGAACATGCAGGTCGCGTAGAGGACCTTCTGGTTCTCACTACATCCGCTAATGGAGAGAACTGTCTCCATCTTGTCAATCCAGTTGTAGAGCCCAATGGCCCCTTCGGTACCCTTGAATGGCCAAGGCTTACAGGCCATGAATGTCTTGTATGAGCATCCTTTGTCCAAGGCTCCTGATTCGGGTTCTGGGGTCTCATTCTGACGACCCTGACTTGATTCGGCCTTGCTGGCCTCATGTGTCGCGATCGCTTGCGCGATTATTTCCGCGAGTTCCTCGGGTGTCATGGTAATTCCCTTGGCTTTAGTTGGAGGCATTCTCGCTTTAAAAGAGAATGAAAATATATTAAACTTAGCGCATTTATTCTGAGCACATAATGTTCTTTATCTTTATTCACTAGACACTGTGTGACCCGTGTTCCTAAGTGTGTGTATAGTTTCTTTTGAAAATATTTTCTTTGAAAAATATTTCATGGGATTCCCCAACGGTTATAGTCTAGGTTAAAACTTCTTTTCCTAGTTCGCTATAACCAGTGCTCTGATACCAATCTGTCACACCCGGCCCTGAGCGGCGGAAACAGCCGGGCGCGCGCGAGTGGGGATTGATAATTAAGCACGGGCCATTGCAAACATTCAAAGTAAGATTTTCATTGCGCAAGAAATGTTTAATACAAATACATTACATTGTTTAAAAATTACATAAAAACATCCAAGTATAAAAACTGTTGAAGATTTCCACGCCGTATCCCCTTGCGCGGCGGGAACAACCACGCGCATCGAAGGGATAGAACTAAAATCTTCCAAAAAGCTAGTTTTAGATGTTCAGCGTGAGGTGCTCTAAGTGTGACTCCATGCGCTACCTAGTTATCTCCTGAAAGACACGTAAAAACATTTGAATCAGTATAAACTGAGTGAGTTCACAAGTTTTAGTAACTTGATAAATCGTATTGCATCATAATCTTGATAAAAATCATTCTGAAACATAATTCTGATAGCATCATTAAAACACATGCTTGGTAAAACATAGTTCTATCAACACATTCTGATAAAATCGTCCCGCGGGTTACGCGCGAACATTTCTGGGAACTGTGCTCGTCTGTGTAAGTGGCGCTGCCACTACGAGCGAAACAAGTAATACCGTCCCGCGGGTTACGCGCGGACACATCTGAAAAACCGTGCTCGTCTGTGTAAGTGGCGCTGCCACTACGAGCGAATAATACCGTCCCGCGGGTTACGCGCAGACGTTGTGCCGGAAAACAAGGCGCTCGTCCATGCAAAGAGGCGCGACCCCTACGAGCGGGCTCAAACCCATAGTACTGCCCCATGACCATACTAGGCACTCGTCCATGCAAAGAGGTGCGACCCCTACGAGTGGGTGGATCAAACCAGCAGTCCCTACCCTTAGAGTTCCAATGGTAAAGTGATCACTTACTCGAGTTCTAGCGCACATACATCGAAAACCTTAGATAACCGTTCGCATTGCTCATTATGAAATATAATTTAAACACATAATCGCTTGCATAGCTTGTAAGTATACCATGATAAAACATTATTTAAGTACGTGTCCCTCGCCCCGAAAACAGTTTAAAAACAGTGAAAACAGCGAGAATAGGGGCTGTGAGACTCACCTGTGGTTCTTGTTAAGGGATTAATCGAGATTCGGGTTTTCTTGGTGTTGGCCTCGGAATTTAAGGTCTAGAATGCGATTAAATAACAAGAAGTATATATATTAAGATCAAGAATTAGGAGAATATAAGGGTTGGAAAGCAGATCTCATGGTTATATTCTTGGCTTACCTGGTAACAGGATCGGAAACGAAAACAACGGATGCTTGGGAGATGATTAATGCAAGTTGCAGTTCTTAAGAGAGAAGTTTGAAGTGTGTTTTGGGTGATAGTTTAGGTTACATATTTATAGGCAAACTCAAGGGAACACAATCCCTTGCTTTAGGGGATTGTAATCTTTTCATATCTAGGTGTAATGATGATAAGGTATGGAAATTATTATTATTTATTTAAAAGTGGAGTAGTGGATAAAAGATTTTGATTTGATTTGGTCAGGACATGCAGGTCTGGGGTTGGTGAGAATAGGGTGGCTGACAGTTGACTTTTCATGTTACAGTGTGCTTTTTCAGGTACTTTTGTCCGTGTACAGTAAAAAGTGGAAAATCTCTGAAACACGCTACTGTTTCCTTTTGGGCGGGAGTAATCTCCTTACGTCTGGAGAATAGACTAAGTGTTCTGTGCGTATCACTTTGTGCGCATAGCTTTCTGCGTGAAGGACATTTCTTTGCTGCGGGTAGGTGCGTAACCTTCTCGCAGTTAGGACATTGAGTTTCATTTGTAGATTCTCCAGGTGGTCTTGGTATTTCAACATAGTGATCAGTTATGTTGAAGTCAATTCCATCTTGGAGCTTCAGACAAACTAGCTCTCAATGTTCCCGCCATGCGGGGAGGTTAGTTCCCTTCCGCACGCGCATAAACGATTTAGGATGCACCCGCCTTAGCATCATGCGGGATGGTCAACCCATTAGACAACATAACGTTAAGGTACATGAAAACATAAAGCCAAAACATTCGCGCATGGCGCATATAACATATGCCCACGCTGGTTCTTAACATGGTGCGCTCGCGCAGGGCGCACATAATATGCCTGCGCTGACTAACATGGCGCGCTCGCGCAGGGCGCACATAACAAATGCACGCGCTGATTCTAATATGGCGCGCTCGCGCAGGGCGCATATAACAATTACCTAATATTTAGGTTGATTACTTGGTTTAAGGGATTGGGAATTTACCGGGTGTCACACATAGTCATACACGTATCATACACTTATCAATTAAGTAAATGTATTAACTATCACATAGGAGTATGCACACAGCCCCGAAAACATTTCAAAGAGAAATGGGGCTAGAACTCACCTGGAGTCGATTTCTCTCGCCGTTAATGGTGATTCCCTTCATTAGTTGTGCACGGCTAACTGTACAATACATTACGCATGTCAATTATCTATTACCACTACTTCCTACATCTAAATTTATGAAACCCTCAACTAACGGGGGTCCGGGGGCAGTGTCCCTGGTAGCGGGGTCTAGGGGTGGCAGCCCCTAGCAGGGTCCAAGGGGCAGAGTCCCTGGCTAAGGTTGAGCTGCCAAGTCAGCTCGGAAAAATTTCACATGGGAGGTTTTGTTTCGCTTCGCATGGGAGCGTTTCGCTTCGCATGGGAGCGTTTCGCTTCGCATGGAAGCGTTTTGCTTCGCATGGGAGCGCTTCGCTTCGCATGGGAGAGTTTCGCTTCGCATGGCTGAGCGAAGCGAAATGCCTGCTTCGCTTCTCAAGGCTGAGCGAAGCGAAATGCCTTCCTTTCTTCGTTTTTACCATTTTAAAGCTATTTTACTTCGTGGCTCTTCCTCAGGACCTGATTTTTTAATCTTTCCCAACTTTCGACGCATTCTGACCCCATGCACCTGATCCTGAACCCATCTCTCAAAGTCCAAACACCACCTTTTTATCACAAAGTGCACCCGAGAGGTTATAACTTACCAAGTTTATATTTTTTTCTTACATTTCACAACCCGATCTATCATTATATCTATTTTCATGTCGATTCTAACCATATAACTTAACCATTTAAACCGAAACCTACCTTTTGCTTCGGGTTCGAGTTCAGATCGGGACAAACACGCAGGATCTTCCAAACGTTTCTTGTTGCTCGATGACGTTGAACACGAGATTCACCTTTCTTTTGCTCGGATTTGGATCCGGGTGTTTGAGAGAAGAAGTGTGTGTGTTTTTAGTGTGTGGGGAGGGTGACAAAATGGTGAAATGGTGGGTGGGTTGGGTTTATATAGTGTGTTATGGGTCCCACCACCCACTCTCCATTCCCATTTCAAATCCTTATCCAAACATTTAACACACGACTAACTTAACGACACACAGTTAATAACAAAACTTTCCGTCATTTATTATTTAACAAAAAGTTGGATGTTACACGTTACCTAGGCAAGGAATCCGAATTGTGATAACTCGGGCTTTTAAATGCTACTTGAACCGGGAATCTAAAAAATATGAACCCTAGGAAACCTAATGGATCCCTAATCACTCTCAAGGTGTCACCTAAGAGGAAATCCTAAAGATCATGTAAAAGCACCGGCTTATTGGCTCACCTGTCAATTCACCAATTATGATTAATTACCCTAAAAGACAGCTAACCCGTCGGCTTCACTATCTCAATGCACCTAAGTACACAGGGTGGTCTAGAAGAGATCTAAAGGACACAGGTAAACAGTGAAACTAAGGAAAACTAGGCAAACTTCTTGTCACACAGTTTGACCTAAAACCCTAATAACAAAGACAAACCCGACAACTTATCACCTGCCGGATATCTAAGCATGTAAGAATATAAACTTCTAATAATATGCTAAAAATCAGTTTCTATGGTGAATGAGCTCAATAAACCATAAACAAGTTGCAAACACACAGTAAACAACCCTAACATGCACCTATAATCGAAAGACATTCACTCAAGCAACATGTGAAACATTCATTCAAGCACAAATCAAAAGTAAATACGCATAAATAACATCCAATAAATCTGATCAAAACTTTTAATTAATCAAAACCCAATAAACAATTCTCGAAAACCGTTTAAACCCTTAATCAATCACAAAACATCAATCCAAGCCTAGATAACTAAAAAGGTTTAGACAAGAATCATGCTTAAGAAAATAAAATAAATTAGTTCAACATCGAAGTTCATAATAAAAGTGATAGATCAAACCAAGAATTATGACGTTTAGATGAGTAGAGATGTGAACTCGAAAACAAAAACTGTTTTATTTTCTTCCTCTTGTGTAACGCCCGTAAATTTCGTTAATCGGCTCGATCATTTATAAATGTTTTTTTTTAAATCTGGGGTTTCGTCTTTTCTAAATTAGAGACTTGTAATACGTTTTAAAAGTCCATTTATCCATCCTTTTGCTCGCGACATCACCTCTTATAACTTAAAGTGTTAGATTAGTATGTAGCACCCGGCATTTTCGTTTAACGACACGCACGTTGTAGAGTTTGTATATTTATCGGGTTTGACCTGGCATTCCTCGGGGACCTCTTTGTCTTTCTTGTAGCCTATTTGTTTAACCTTTGATCCAAGACATCACAATTTATAAGTTGGAGGACCTAGATGTAAAATGTTTATAACCTAAAACCCTAAGCCCCCCCCCCCCCATATTCTGATTCGGCAGCAGCATAGCAGGGATTCTCCTCGATTTCCGTGCAGTTCCAGCAGCTCTACGGCCCTCTCGAGTCTAATTAAAGGTCGGTTCTATCATAATATAACTCTTTTCCACCATTAAAACCTTTGTTGAACATGTTAGGGTTGAGTTTTGATTATAACAAATTCTGACAGATTCGTACTCGTTTATTGTAGGGCCTGTAACTCGATGATAATCCATTGTTTTTGATCGATTCTTGTTTCCATGATGTTCTAATTTGAGTCTAGTTTTCATAAAGGTATAATACGTAATTTTTGGATGAGATTTGAATACTTTTTATGATTTTATAAAATCGAGTGTCAAAGCTGATGCGGGACGACGGATTCTGGTTTGTCTTCCTGACATCATAAACTTTTTTCGACAAGTCTAAATTGGTTGGTTCCACTTCTGGAAGTTAATATTTTGAATTAGGAATCAAACCCGATTGGAATCGTTTAATTTGACTGGGTAATGAATTTTATAAAAATAAAACCATTTTATTGCGCGCTGAAATAGCTGCACATACCTTTCTGTGTTGGAAGAATTTTTATGATTTTTGTGTCCACTTGAAAAATATAATAAAAATATTTTTATTAAATTAATATATTTATGCAACACTGGTAAAAATTTAATAATTTAATTCCATGTTTTTCCTATGTAATTAAATGCATCTTCGCATGCTAAAATCTGCACGTTTTACTCGTTAAGTTCGTTTTAAGCTTAACCGGTGGATGTTCAATTGTGTTCTTGTCGGGGCTGTTTGAAGTGAGTTTTTGCACCACAATCTTCCTAGGTATGTCCCGTATATCATACTTAAGGATCATATTCTTACGTGTTCGTTAAGTTGATCAATTAGTTGTAGTTTGATTGTTATGTTCGGTTGTCTAGAATTGTTGAGTTTGATGCGTTAATCGGTTGGATGACCAACCAAATCAGTTTGCATGGACCTAGGGGAGTCTAAGGGCTGTGGGAAAATTATTTTTTTTGATGCTCGGGGCTGTTTTGGTTGGTGCTTGGTCAATCGAGTCGGCGGTGCGCGAATTTTCGTTTAAACGTAAAGTAAGAGTTGTAAAAAGGAACCGTCAACCCTATCAACTCGGGTGACATAATCTTGATGAATGAAAAGATTTAAAATGGAATTTGGTCCATTTGGGGCTGATTCGTTTAACCAATGGTTTTAAGGTTTATTACACGCGCATTCGACCCGATTTGATCACCCTTGGGCCTTGGGCCAAGTTGTTGGGCCTTGAGCCAAAGTGTTGGGCCTTGGGCCAAGTTGTTGGGCCTTGGGCCAAGTTGTTGGGCCTTGGGCCAAAGTGTTGGGCTTGAACGGCTCATTAGGCAAGAGTGTTCTTACGGTCTAGTTTAGTAACGCGTTGTGTACTATTTACAGGCCCTTACTTGTGAGTGTGCACTTAGGGATTTCCTAGCTCGTTGCAGGTGTTCGATCGATTCCAGGTGAGTTCATTTACTCTTTTACGTTTTGGGCTAGCATACACACCGAAATACAATTTTAAACGATTTTACTCGTTACAATGATTTGAATAGTTTTACATGGTCTCACTCGTAATGGTGCATTTTGAAAGCTATATTTGAATTATTTTATATGCCTTAGGATATTTTAGACTCGTTCATGGTCTTGTGTCCTTAAGGTTACATACACTATTGATGGTCTAGACTCGAGGACGTTAGTAGACTTGGTAGTAATTAAATATGAGTAGACCTATCTACTTAGTTCCCGTATGGGATGATATATATATATATATATATATATATATATATATATATATATATATATATATATATGTATGTATGGAGGTATGTATGTACGTATGAGGATGTGTTACCTTATAGCCTACGATTGTGTAATAATATTTAGTTCCTCGTGACTAAGAATGATGTATGTAGGCTTATTGATGTGTGTGTGCATGGTCATTCACGGCCGGGTCAAATATATTACTCGGGTTGTACCCGTGGTGGAGAGGCCCGTGTAACGTGATCATCATTTTGGCGGGTCAAATATATTACATGGGTTTTAAAATCCCGTGGTGAAGAGGCCCGTTGATGTTGAGCCGTGATCGGGTCAAATATATTACTTGGGGAAGACCAGGGGTGACGAGGCCCGTATCACGTGCTTGGATGTATGAGCTGGGATCGGGTCAAATATATTACTTGGAGAAGACCCGGGGTGAGGAGGCCCGTATCTCGTGCTTGGATGTATAAGCTGTGACCGAGTCAAATATATTACTCGGGTTTGACTCGTGGTGGAGAGGCTTGTGTCACATGCTTAGGTCTTACCGCGTCCGGGTCAAATATATTACTCGAATCTTGACTCGTGGTGGAGAGGCCCGTGTACGTGTGTTCGACGATGATTGTATTACTTGGTGAATTATATATAATTTATTTTATTTATACCTTCTCTATTGTTTATAACTATAGCTTTGAAATAAAGTATGAATTATTGTTTATGAAAACTTGAACTCACTCAGCTCAAGCTGACTTTGTGTGTATCTTAGATTGACTTCCAGGTTGAGGATTAGAGATTTCCGCTTGGACGTGCTAGAGACTACTCGGACGATTAAAGGCACATCTAGTCGAAGAATTAATAACGCAAACTGTTTCTTTTAAATTATTACCATAAGTATTTAAATTTTGATTTTGGTCACTTTCCCGGGTTTTGGGAATTTTGATGTTATCTATTCCGCTGTTTACTACTCTGAAACGATTTTAATGAGATGAGGATTTCAAATAAAACGAATATTTTATTTACAATTGATTTTGGACACCTGTACCCGTATTTTGGGATTTTTAATACTTAAACTTTTCCGCTGTTATTTACTCTGAACTTGTTTTAAATACAAATAATCGTTTGGTTTTAAATTTTATAAATTTGTGGATGTGATTACCAACCGTATGATTCCCGGGATTCGGGGTCTTACATCTTGCGATGGACAATCACACGCCTGCTCTAAATTCCCTTTGACTTCAAGAGTAATAAGGATAATATATTAGATGGAGGCTGTTCTTTTATCTTCTTCCGAGCCAAAATACTTATGGTGGCTCCTCTTTCTTCTCTCTGCTCCACGAAACAATAATAGTGATAATGTAGTCAAGTGGCGGCTGGATCTTGTCTCTTTATATTAATTTTCTTGTCTTCCACGTGATCTACAAAAATCATCTCCAAATAACCTAGTGGGCCTTGCCCAAGAAAAATCAACAGCATAAGTTAGCATCAAAATTTTTAATATCATTATTATTATTATTATTATTATTTGAAAGATACGTTTTATTTTTAAGAGTTTATTTTTTTTTATTTCTTTTTCTTTCTTTCTTTTGTTAAGTATAACCCAAAAAATTGGAGCATGCTTATTTTTTAAATTTTCATTACGTAAATTTTTTTTTTCTTTTTTTTTCTTTTTTTAATCTAAATATTGTATATAATAGTTCATACACTGTATAATAATATTAATTAGTAATATATAACATATGCTCGACCTTTTATTCGACGGTTTCGAGTTTAGTAAAAGTGTTCCATTTTAGCTCATAGTCTCTAGAAACCATTAAACTCATATGCGAACCAAATATTAATAATATTCAATAAAACCTTGGCTCAAAATCACTTAAAAGTATAGGGAATATTTATATAATAATATGTATAATTTAGACTACATCACAATCCATCCCGACGACCAACACAAAACCACATTCACGTGTCCATATGACACTTTTGCCTTTAGGCGAATGCCATTTGGATTGTGTAATGCCCCGGCCACGTTCCAACGATGTATGATGAGTATTTTTTTGGACATGGTTGGGGATTCACTTGAGGTATTTATGGATGACTTTTCTATTTTTGGGTCAACTTTTGAAAGATGTCTTGATGAATTGGAAAAAGTTTTAAAACGTTGCGTCGACACTAATTTGGTTTTAAGTTGGGAGAAAAGTCATTTCATGGTACAAGAGGGTATTGTGTTGGGGCATGTAGTTTCAAGTCGGGGAATGGAGGTGGATAAAGCAAAAATTAAGGTTATTTCTTCATTACCACCGCCGAAAAATGTAAAAGGGGTAAGGTCGTTTTTGGGGCATGCCGGGTTTTACCGGCGGTTTATTAAAGGTTTTAGTGTGATTACTAAACCTTTATGCAATTTGTTGCTAAAAGATGTTGCATTTGATTTTACTAATGATTGTTTGCAAGCATTTGATGTTTTGAAGGAAAAATTAGTGCAAGCACCGATTTTGCATCCGCCGGATTGAACGAAGCCTTTTGAGATTATGTGTGATGCAAGTGATACCATGATTGGAGCAGTTTTGGGTCAAAGAATTGATAAGAAGACGGTGGTGATTTACTATGAAAGCAAAACGTTATCCGAGGCACAATTGAATTACACCACTACTGAAAAAGAATTACTTGCGGTAGTGTACGCCTTGGATAAGTTCTGGTCATACATATGGGGAAGTAAGGTTGTGGTCTATTCGGATCATAGTGCGGTTCGTTACCTCATGGAGAAGAAAGATGCAAAACCCCGTTTGATTCATTGGGTCTTATTGTTACAAGAGTTCGATTTGGAGATCCGAGACAAGAAGGGGTGTGCAAATGTGGTGGCGGATCATTTATCGAGGATTCCTTTGGAAGGTGTGGATGATTCACATGAAATCAATGAGAGATTTCCGGATGAACAATTGTTAGCCATTTCCACTACACCATGGTATGCGCATTTTGTCAATTATCAGGCCACGGGGTGAGATGCCGAAACATTGGGCCAAGAAAAGGAGACAACAATTTCTCTCCCAAGTCAAGCAATATATTTGGGATGAGCCCGATTTGTTCAAAATTGGTGCCGATCAAATCATTCGACGTTGCATTCCCGAATCGGAAGTTCAAGAGATTTTGGCACATGCTCATTCATCCGCTGTGTGGTGGTCATGTTAGTGGGCAAAAGACGGGTTATCGAGTTCTTACAAGTGGGTTTTATTGGCCCACTATTTTTAAAGATGCAAGTGAATATGCCCGCCATTGTGTTAATTGTCAAAAGATGGGCGGAATTTCAAAACGGGATGAGATGCCGTTACAACCCATATTGGTGGTTGACATTTTTGATGTATGGGGCATTGACTTTATGGGCCCGTTTCCAAATTCTTGCGGGTACTTACATATTTTGGTGGCGGTGGATTATGTTTCAAAGTGGGTCGAGGCCATAGCAACAAGAACTAATGATCACACCGTGGTATGTAAGTTTGTTCAATCCAATATTTTTGCAAGATTTGGAATTCCAGAGAGTGATTATAAGTGATGGGGGAACGCTCTTCAAGAATTTCAATTTCGGGAAATTGTTAAAGTGGTATAATGTGAATCATCGAATTGCTACTCTGTATCACCCGCAAACAAGTGGACAAGTTGAAGTGTCCAACCGACAAATTAAAGAAATATTGATGAAAACGGTGCGGGTTGATAGGAAGGATTGGTCGGTGAAGTTGGATGATGCACTATGGGCGTATCGAACCACTTATAAAACGCCCATAGGAACGACTCCTTACCGGTTGGTTTATGGGAAAGGATGTCATTTGCCTATGGAGTTGGCTTATCGAGCATTGTGGGCTATTAAGAGTGTGAACATGGATTACAATGAAGCCGGTGGGTTGAGAAAGTTGAAATTGGCGGAATTGGAAGAGATAAGGGATGAAGCATATGAATGTGCATCGGAATACAAAAATAAGTTGAAAAAGGTTCATGATGCCAAGTTGAGGAAGCGGGTTTTTTGAAGAAGGGCAAAAGGTTTGGTTATATAGTTCACGGCTTAAGCTTTTTCTCGAAAAATAAAGCAAATGGATGGGCCCGTACGTGATAACAAGAGTGGTAAGTTTGGTGATGTGGAAATTGAAGATTTGCAAAATCAAGTAAGACAAACTGTGAACGGACACCGACTTAAACCATACTTGGAGGGTAAGGATATTAACATGTGTGAAATGGACAAGGTGGGCTACTGTTGCGGTCGCCTGAGGAAATAACCAATTAAACGGTCCAGGTTTGTTGTATAATTTAGTTTAGTTTTTGTTCAAATTTGGTCTTCAAAATTACCTTTCTCGTTACGAGGTTGTCCAAATCAAGTGTGAGGAACTCTCAGGAATCTCTTCACCGTGTTGAGGACAACTCGGGTTTTTCATGGGGGGTAGGGTAATTTCTAGTTTTTTTTATTTATTTACTTTTTCATGATTTTGTTTGATAAAAAAAAATGAGTTTTCCATCAGGTGCCACCGTAGCTTAAGGTGTCCACCGTAGGCTACGGTGGACTTGATAATCCCTACGCCGGCTAGCTTCTGTTTATGCTGGGTTTCTCATGCTAGGACCTACCGTAAGCTACGGTAGCCACCGTAGCTTACGGTGGTTGTGAAAGGGCGACGGGCTCCTGCAGGTTTTAAAAAAAATTATTTTAATAAATCCGAAAAATCTCCACCCATATCTTTTATTTACCTTCTTCTTCTCCTTCATTCATTCATCTTCATCCTAATATCTTCTCTACCAAACCCTAATCCCCAATTCATAACTTCTTCAAATCTTAACCAAAATCAACGATTTTCGGGGCTAGATTGACTAGATTTCGCAAGGAATCACATTCTTTGCTTCGTTTTCATCAATCTTAACTTTTTGAGGTTCGATTTCGGACGATTTTGGTCCGAAAATTTTGAACAACAAGTGGGTTTTGCAAGTGACTAGTGATTAGAGGGTTTAATTCGGCTTAAAGGTATGTTTCTCTTCACTCGTTTGCTACAAAATACATTGCTTACACTTGTTTGTTAAATGTGAGAAAGTTTGATGTTAGTTTGAAATTGTGCTATGGTTGTGAATATGGTATGGAAAATGATAGTTTGACAAAAGTTGAAAATGGGATATGTTCTATATTTAAACAAAATGCTTTCAAAATTTTGTGAAAAAATGATTTATGACTTTTGTATATTCATAACCGTAGAAACAAGCAAGTGTGGGAATGTATATAAAGATGAATACTAATGTGGTTAATGTTTGTCATTGTGGGGTGATTTTGGTGCCTTGAAACAATATTGATTGATTAACAAGTAACAACCTCGCGTTCTAGTAATCCAGGGTACTTAGTTATTGATTAATCACAAATAATCACATTTACACAAAATCAAGATATTATGATTTATCCATTGAACCTTAAAAAGAGTGTTGCGTGATAACCCGAATTCCAAGAGAAATACTTGTTCGATCAATTGTTTACAACTTTCGTATTAGCTAATTTTAGTTCTTAAAATCTAATCAAAAAAACCAACTTGAAAATTACTTCCGGTCATTTACATTTATATTAGTTTAATTGTAAGCTACTCAGTAACGCATATTCCACAAACTCTTCGTGTTCGACACCCATTTACCACTATCTAATTAGTTGTATTTGGTTTATTTTTGCGCGAGTCTTCGACCTCGTGTCACCTACAACACTAGCGGATCAGCTTCTATGTATACTTACAATGGTGAAGATGATTCCGTGGGGATAATAATTCTCATGCGGCGACTATTCACGCCATTGTAGAGGCCCAGTGGTAGACCGCCTGGTTCCTTGAATAAGCAACAACCACCTGCTCTTTCTGGTATTCATTATTATATATTGGGATACTTGCTTGTCTTTATTTTATTATTTGTTGTTTATAATGTATGTATGTTTAAAGAAATGAAAACATAGCATGAAGATGAACATGTGATTAGGTTAATCATAACCGAACTATCGGTTAACAGAGAATGATAAACAGTCAGTTATGGTTAGTCAGTTATGGTTAATCAGAGCATGTTTATTCGGTTCGCCGGTTAACTGTTATGGTATTCAAAGAACGTAACCGACACAAACAATAACACCCAAACTTTATTGATCAAGAAATCTAACTCAAAACTTGATACAAATTTGTCCTGGGTTTCTCCC